>NC_056734.1:638262027-638411237 GCF_019279795.1 Protopterus annectens | reverse complement strand
CGCCGTCCCTTATACACTTCCTTCAGAGTCGGTTTAAAGAGAAATAATCAATAAACCTGCTCATAGTTAGGTGGACAGTGCTCCAAGTCTTGATTATAGCATTGACATATACATATCAGTGTTGCATGCCTTACTTCATGGAAACAATAATACGGCAACAATGTGTCAATATATATACAATATTGGTAAATACAATCGGTATCCGGACACATAGTTGATAATTGCTGAGACTGCACCTTAGAATGTAGTGTGTTGATCAGGTTATTGTATATCAATGTGTATAATAGTAGCATTACGATAACAAAGCATGGAATCAATAAGTACTATTTAAGCATATATTTGACAATTATGAATGTAAACGTGTGGAGGAGACATCCGTAACCTTCCCTGGTTCCACTGGATCACACACGCACACTCGCATGTCCGGATTGTGGGTTACGCACCCGCACATGCATATCCGTAGTCCGTTTATATATGTTTACAGTGTCTGTGTGGTTACGTGTTTTGCGTTACTTGTGACTATTCCGGTAACATATGTCTGATCCGGTTGACGGACGTGTGCAGAAAGCACGTACAGCTTTATATATGTAACAGTCTTTGCAGCATGGACGCTTTACGTACGAGTGCACATGTATATGTTCTATAGTCTTCCCTCTTTTCCTCTCTCTTTTCCTAACCCCTGCCTCTTCCCTTTTATTCATCTTACATTCCCCTTTTACTACTGTATCCTTCTGAGCTTCAACTGTTATCCATATGGCAAATGCCTTATTGCATAACCTTTATGTACTAGATAAAATGCTTTGAAATTGACCAAACATTATGTATGATATTAAACTGTTTGAGTTCCTTAATGTATGTTGATTTTATTAACAAAATTGATTTATATTTCTAATTTTATTGTATGTCTTTATTAATAATATGTCTGTCTGTCATTATTATGTTATGTGTGTAGTTTTTCTCCCCCGGTCTCTAATGCAAATGGACATATATCCAGCTAGACTAGCCCGGTCATCAAATGTAAAATAAAATAAAATAAAACTAAAATAAATAAAAATAGTCGTAATTCGAACGTGACTGCATTCACGTTTGACGGTTACTGTGACCAGTGCACGTTAGCTGTTCGTTGTCATTAATATGCATACCCATGGTACCTATGTACATTTACATATTCCCCCCCCCCGCACACACGCACGTCACAGGCATCCATTCTCCTGCTGGGAAAGGTGCGGTACTGCATGTTGAACATTCCTAATTCCCCCTCGCTCATGGCCCAGGATGCATATGTCGTCACCGCAGGGCTGTTCAGATGACAGCTGCTTATATCCCATACGCATACAGGCCTTCGATTGTCAGGGTGTTGCTGTGGTGCTTTGGGTTTGGTCTTGGCCGCCCACTGTACGGGACTGCCCTGACCCTGTATGAATGTTAGATGAGTCACATGGGCACGTTTTGTCCGTGTCCATGGTACCATGTCACGCCCCCAATTATTCAGAACTGCGTGTCGATTGGCCGGTGTACCCGTTGTAGATGCCGTTATACTAATTGCACACGGTCTGCTCGAAATAACCAATTTCCATTACTAACCCTCCGTATGTATGGCCTGTGTCGCAATATTACAAGGGTTTAACATTGCGTGACGACTTTCACTGAGCCACAGAGATGTCCGTTGCTTTGTTTGGACCGGTTCCGCTGTGCTACACACATTTAACATGGCGTAACAGGTTGAACAGCTCAGACACGAGGACATCGGGTTGTCCGTCGCTGTCTATTATTGAATGTCTCTGTGGAGTTTGTTTCACAAAGCGAGACAATGTCGGCATTGTTAACGGGCATCACGCGTACGCCCGCCCGCTGGTGACGTATGTCTGCCTTTGGCGGCGAACAGGCATTATGCTGTGCCATTATGTCCGGGGATATATGGTTTTACATAGATGATGTGCCTTACTAGCAATGACCCTAGCTATGACCCGCGTCTGGGTGTGGGTACTGCTGTATTACCCAGCCGAAGAGCACCTTACGTAAGTGGTGACCTAGGCAGAAGTTGCCACCGATACATCACCCGCTAACCCTCCTGGTCTACCTACACCAAATAGAGTCTGGAAAGGTGCCCCGAGTAGAGCAACACCCTAGGCGGCTACCTACTTGGCCTATGCCTAAGGCCGGCTATGTGTGTGGTCCCTTGGGCATCGGACTCGGGAACGTGCCGCCTGCCGTGGGTATGTCCAGCATTACCCACATCCAGCCCCAAGGCAGTCAACACAGCATCCATGGCTCCACATGGTGTCCCAGCTGTGTACTCCAGGAACTCTAACTCACACTTAGGACAGCTGTTTAATCTTAGCCTCACCTCAGGATACGCACTGAGTAGTAGCACAGGGCGACTGTAGTCACACTCCACATAGATGGTGCCTCCACTGACCCTGGTTATTACCATACCATTAGTTTGACAAGCCTTATCTGCAAAGCCATGGAGATGGATCATAATGGGACACATAGATAAAGACATAGGGACCCGCATACTTTGGATACAACCCAGTTTAGCTTGGTCAGAGTCAGATCATGCCCTTTACATGTGTTTCACTTTGTAGACTCAGTCACCAAGGCCATTGCTGAGGGTAAAGCAGTCCATACAGCCTACCTCAACCCGGCAGAGGCCTTCGACACAATACCCCCCTCGGGTATAATTGATAAACCCGTCATCTTGAATGTAAATCCATACATCGCCATATGGGTTGCAAACGGGCTAAGTCACAGAACACACATGGCCATAGTTGCTGGTGCCATGTCATACTCACAGCCAGTCACAGGTGGTGTCCCATGGGGCTCAGTCCTGGGTCCACTATTTCCAGCATCTACGTTTCCAATGTACACGCATACACAGGGGGGTTATGGGTGACAATGTTTGCAGATGACTGCAAACCGGGTGCCAAAGTCAGACACACATCTGATACAGATATCCTTCAGGAGTGCCTCACAGATGTGGATAAGTGGTACCAGAGACATGTCCTACAGCTAAATGCCAGGAAATGCATAGGCATACCCTTCGGGAAGAACAAGGTTACCCCAAGCTACCATATAGGTGGCAATCCACTGAGCACAGAGGGGGTTACCAGTGATTTGGGGACATGTGTTGTTGTTCACCGCTCGGTAGACACACATGTTGCTAACATAGTTAGGTAGACCTTCCACATTGCCCACATCATCATGAAGGGATTCACATCTAGATCAGGGGAGGTCATTGTCCCCTTGTACTCATCGCTCAATAGACCTATGATTGGGTACAATGCCCCGTTCAGAATGTATCTGACCCAACACCTGCAGCAGCTGGAAAGGCACCAACAGTTCTTCGACAAACAGATGCAGGGTCTCAGGTATATGTGCTATACTGACCGACTGAAAGAATTCCAGCTGTATACAGTTGCATACCACTTGCCCAGAGGTGACCCGTGCCTGGCATACATGGCTATGTCGAACCCAGATCTGATGACTATGCTTCACGTAAATAAGTTAGATCCCTCAGAACCACAAGGGCAGCTGACGTACACCTTGACACTGTCATTAATCGAACGTGTTGTTGGGACGGATTCATCACCCAGACACTCACTATGCTGTGGAACAACATCCCAGTACATGTGAGGGCAAGCACCTCGCTGGCCTTGTGTTAGTATTTACACATGGATGACTGAGTTGATTTCTTTAAGTAACCTTCTAACTGAATATTTACATTAGCACATTGTGAATGTTTACATTTCGTTGGTCTATTTTACAGTAGTCATAATCATACGGTTTATGTGTATATATTATGGTTCATTTATATTACTAGGTGTCTGCAGTTCTGTTAATATATTGGCACAATCCGTAGGACATATATATGTATCTTACACAGTCAGACATTTGGAAAACATTTTATGTTGGTTCATGTTTCATATATGTACATATATTTATATTTTCCGATGAAGACTGTACCTTTCGAAGCAATGTCTGATGTCCTCACTGTGTGGGATCTGCAACGCAAGTGAGGTTTGTTCGCTTGTCTGCCTTTAAGGCATGTAATTAGTACCTAGCACATGTAATGTACTGACCAATTAATGCTTGTAAATGTAGTAGGTTGGACTGCATTGTATGTAGTCTGAATAAGTCTGCTTATGAAGCAGACGAAGTGGGCTCCAATAGACTATGGTGACTGCCTTTAATTCTTGGTGTGCTCTGGTTGGTCACTGACGGTCCCTACAGTACCTCGTCTTTGCTTTAGACTTCATCAGCCGGTTGTCTATGTTTGTTGTATGGGGAATGTCAACTGTAGTCCCTATGTGTATGACTTGTGTAATGCCTTACTACGGCACTGTAATTCCACCGGGTTTGCAGTTATGGGTGCCATCTTAGTCATACGCTTGTCCATCCATGTGAATTGCCTACTATACACTGGTATAGGGCTGTACACGTTTCACACCTGCATTTTGCATTCCCCGCAGTATGGTGTGCATTAATAGCGGAGAGTGATGCATGTGCTACGCACACGTCCCTCCCACGGGGCGGGACAAAGGATTGCCTGCGAAACAACACCGAGGCCAGATTCTACATACCCAGACTCCCTTGACTGCAACAGTGCACAGTACCCATTACACATCCTTCATGTGTGCTGGACTGTGATGTGGACGCAGCTGAATGGACCCGATACCCTGGGTATTTCTATGCATGTGTGCTGCAGTTCATGGACAGCTATCATCAACATTGAACACGCTTGCGTGCATATGTGTACGTGTGACGTGGTGACGACAATTAGATCACATGAGTAATGCAGGAAGCTAGCAGGCATTCTCTGAACAGAATTTTTGGGTCCTACAATGGACACCGATGTGCATATGTCAAGTTAGATGTTGCTGGACTGTGTCCACCTGCCCAGTGCTTTTCACTGCTGGTGTATGTTCCGCAATCGCTGATGTCTGTTTGACTACCCATTCCACATGGTGCTACATAACCAGCTGATTTAGTACTGTGAACAAATTACATACATCCAAAGATGCTGGTTAGCAACTGCTTCATATAAACCTCAGACATCCCAATGGGACATATCCGTCACTATATTTCCAATATAACACCACCGGAACATGTTGCTTACCTATGCATTCATTTAACCATGTTGTCTTCATAGGTGGGAAAGCCATAGTTTACATATCCTACTTGACGTTGTGTGTGTGCCATTAGTATGTGTTCCACAGGTCGCACATCTGTTCCGCTGTACGGTAGCGGGTGCTCCTCAGTCTGTTGCTGGCAGATTGAGTGCTGTGTACGCCGTGTTGGCATGACGGTCCTGCTTTGTATGTGGAATGTCAACTGTAGTCCCTATGTGTATTTCCTGTGTTATGCCTTCCCGCGGCTATGTCATTTACCCGGGTTTGCAGTTGTGGGTGCCATTCTGGCCATACGGGTGTCCATCCATGACAATTGCCTACTGGACAGTAGTATAGGGCTGTACACATTACACACCTACATTTAGCATTCTCCGGAGTATGGTTTGCATTATTAGCGGAGAGTAAGGCAGGTGATACGCACACATCCCTCCCACGGGGCGGGAGAAAGGATTGCCTGCGAAACAACACCGAGCACAGCGTCTACATACCCAGAATCCCTTGACTGCAACAATTGACAGTACCCATTACACATCCGTCATGTGTGCGGAACTGTGATGTGGACGCAGTTCTATGGACCCGGTACCCTGGGTATTTCTGTGCATCTGTGCTGCATTACATGCACAGCTATCAGCAACCTTAAACACTCTTGCGGTGCATATGTGTACCTGTGACGACAATGATTTCAGGTACGCATTGAAATAAGACATAATTTGGTTCTTTCCACAATTTTTGGGTCCTACAATGGACACCACTGTGCATATGTAAAGTGTAGAGCTTGTCGGACTGTGTCCTTGTGAGCACTGGGTTTCACTGATGCTGTGTGTTCAGCAATCGTGTATGTGTGCTTGACTACCCATACTGTGTTGTGCTACAGGAACCAAGTCTTCCGACACCAGAAACCAATGCTATACATCCAATGTTGCAGGTTAACAACCACTTTCATACCGTACCCAGAGGTCACGATTGGGAGGTATTGCCACTTTATTATCGAACAACACCCCAGACTGTGTACATCATGGGAACTTTAGGCCAGTCTTACCGCCATTTCCATTGTAATTGGCAGACACATGTCAATACATGTATGATAACACATATTGTAATGCAGAAGTTGATCTATGTTATTTGGACATTGGCTTCTGCTTTTGGCATCCGTTGCTGTGAGTGTTGCCAGTTACCATACACATTGCTTGCTCACAGGCAGACTACACAATACTGCGCAGTACTGTGGTCTCCTTTAAGGACCCTGAGCCAGTGGTCGATGGTACGGCAGCCACTGCATCAATCACATTTGCCATCTACCAGTACCTACAGGACTGCATGAGCCAGTCATTCACTTACCCAACTGTGGTTCAGTGTACCAATGCCAAGCATCCAGTGTGGTGTACCCCAGCCATACACAAAATGTACAACACGAGGAGGTGGCTACTACAAGGTGGAGCAGACACCTTGTGAGGTGTGAGACCCTTGGTCATCATATGTGTAGACTTACACACTGTCATGAAATAGTCCAGGGCACATTCCACAGATATACCTACATGGACCTGGCTAACAATCATACCACCTTCAGTTGCTATGCTGGACACCTGGGAGCTCAGTCCCACATATGCTCTGACTGGGTTCACATAGAGGTGGGGTTTACTCAACATACACACATTGCCAACATACCGGCTGACAAGTCCAGTGAGGACATCTCCACACCCTCCCCACACATGAGGTGATGTGTGTACCACAGGTTTGTGGTCACCAAATGTTCTGTGACACACAGGTGGGACATGCTCTCTCCAGGGTAGTGGACATAGCATCGATGAGACCAGCTGGTGACCCCGCTGTGTACTCCACTATCTCGGTTATGAATTGGACACACAGTTAGGACAGCTATTTCTTTGTAGCCTCACCTCAGGTAGGGTACCCAGGTTGTGTCACATGGCAACTGTAGTCCCACGTCAGAAGGCCAATACCTCCACTGAGGCTGGTTATTCCTGTCCCATTACCCTGAGGAGACCTATCTGCAAAGACATGGGGAGGGATCATACTGTGGCTCGTACATGACTGCATAGGGGACATACTTACTTTGCCTCACACACGGTTTGTCTTGTTCAGGGGCGGTTCATGCCTTTAAAGCATGGTCGACATTTTCAGGACAGTCGCCGAGGCCACTGATGGGGGTGTTGCAGTCCATACAGCCTACCTCGACCTGGCAAAGCCCTTCATCACATTACCCCTCAGGTATCGCTGATAAAGCCATTGGCTGATGTGAACACGCACATCACAGAATGTGTTGTAAACTGTCTATGTGACACAACCCACACGGTCATAGTTGCTGGCAGCATATCAGACCTACTGCCTGTCAGAAGTGGTGTCCCATGGGGCCCTTCCATGTGTGCACTCCTGTCATACACCTACATCTTCACGGTACAGGCACACACAGGGTGCTATGGGCAACAGTGTTTGTAGATGACTGCAACACAGGTGCCATAGTGGGACAGACATCTGACACAGATATCCTTCGAAGGCGCCTCCCAGATATGCATATCTGCTGTCAGGGACATGTCCCACAGCTAAATGCAACGTCATGCAACATCATACCTGTGGAGAAGTACTAGGTCACCCCTGTCCAGCATATAGGTGGCTGTCCACTCAGCACAGGGGTGATTACCAGGAATCAGGGGACAGTGTTGAATGGTCACCATTCATTCCACACACACGTTGCTATCGTGGTTGTGTGGGTCTTCACATTGCCCACCTGTTGGTGCAGGGATTCACATCTACATCAGGCTAGGTCATTGTTCCCTTGTACCCATTACGTGTTACACCTATGATCTACTACATTGCCCCATTCAGACTGTATCTGACCATACACCTACAGCAGCTGTGAAGCCCACATAGGTTGATCGTTGTACAGATGCAGGATGACACCATTTTGTGTAATGCTGCCCCACATGTAGGACCCCTGCCACATCACGTCACATACCTGCTGTTTGTTGTTGGCCTGTGCCTGACATACAAGGCCATGTCAACCCATATGTCATGTGTATGCTTCACCTACTGTATCCGCATCCCTCAGAATCACTAGGGCAGGTGACATTTACCTTGTCACGGTCATTCATGGATGTGTTTGGGTGACACATATATCACCCAGACAATCATTATGCTGTGGATCTACATCACAGTACATGTGAGACAGACATCCTTCCTAGCCTTGTTCGCAGCTATGTTGTCCATTGGATGGAGGATTGCAGGTATAGGCCAGGGATTACATCATTATCACTGCTTGACGGAGATACAGCAATATCATGGGTATTTCATCTGAAGCACAGAAGGTTGGCAAAGTCATCCTAACTATGGTGTAGTATTATGGCTGGGCCTGGGACGATGGCCTACCCTGTACCTATGGACGTGTGAACCTATATTCATAGTTTGTCACATGTACAATTGTCTATCCACTATAGTCTTTCGCCACTGTATATTTCTGTGGCACATGATTGTCCTCTGTATTACATGCAGGTATGCTGTGTACATTGCACATACATCACAGTTGATGACAGTGTATCTGTGTCCCTAACACTGTGATACTGAGGACTACCACACATCCTTCACAGCATTCCATGCATATGTCCATTCTATTCTTCTTTGGCCTATGGTGGAGGTGTTAAGGCAAACATTACTCAAGTCCCTGTTTGTGCATGCTTCATGTTGGTGTTTGACCAGGCTCCGTTGCAGTCATGTGTTGGACAGTAGTGTGTCTGTGTGTTTGCCATGTGTTTTTATTGCCAGTACATCTGTGGGAGGTGTAGTTGGCACATGTTCCTCTTTGCAGGGACACCCATCCTGGTGTTTGTGTCATGCATCTGCACTTGGCACGTGCCATATGTCCTGTACTTTTCCCACAGTCGTGTATGCCTTCATGCACTACTACTGCATGTTACTGGCTGTGTGTATGTGGTACACATGGACATTGTGATGTTTGTCTTGACCTATTCCAATGCTAGAACGTAAACATCTGTCAATTAAGTCTTTTAAATCAAACTGTAACACTCATTCGTATTTTCAACATGACACTCATTAACACAGGAAGCTGGGATTAATAACATTTTATTACTGTGCAGCAGGAGGCAAAGGAGTATGCAGTCAAAGTTTAGACATTTGTTGAACTCTATACATGTTACATCTGTATGAGCATTCTGTATACTATCATCTTTTGCACACATTAATGATGTTGTCAGTCACGAGGCATTTACATTGCTAGAGTACAGAACATTGTATTCCTACAACAGTGCTCAGGTAATGCTTATTACATGTTTTCCCATGAGGATAGCCCAACCTTGCGAGACACATATTCAGTTAGACTGTACTTTGGTAAGTTCTGCTCTGACACGGTTCCAACACTGTTCATATTCAGTCCTCACTCCGTGTCATACTAGGTTCCTGTGTCTCTCTGCTGAGCAGCTGTACTCTGTGTTACAGCTCACAAGCCTATCCTCCTCAGTAGACGGATGACAGATATACCTGTACATACATGTATTATTCTGTAACCGAGCAGATGACTAATGCTGACTGACATACACCTGCTGCACTGGTTACTGCTAGGGTTAGGGTTCAATCACACTGCAGCTACACTACAAGCAATTACATGCATGAGAAGCTGTACTGCTATATTGTCAGGTAGAATAATATGCATTATACACTATTAGCTTCTAAAGTTGCACGTCATATTATGTTTAAATATGCATTTTGCTAACATTCTCCCTCCTTTGATTGCTTCTACTCTATCCAGAGACATATACAACATTATTTCATTCCCTGGCGTCTTCCTCTGTGGAACGTTTAACTAGGCAGGTAATTTGATGTACATTGCAAGTAGGATTGCATTTTCTATTGACAAATACCACTACAGGTCTTGATCCATAGTCTCGCGTACAGGTATGTTGCCAGAGTCCCTGACTAATACTTACATGCACAGTATCCCGCACTAGACACATGCTCCCAATATGAGCAGAACAACACAAATGGCATTCATGATATTCAGTATGACTGACCCCATCCACCCAATGGTTTGTGGAAATGGTTCGGCAGTGGGTTTGGGCCTGTTTCCGTCATGGATGACACCTGCTATATTACCTGTAGGTGGGCGTTGCTTTTGGTCTCTTCATGTGGTAGTTGGACACAGCGATCTTCTTCAGTAAGCGCAGGTATCAATTCTCAGCGCCACGGTGGAGTCGTGCAGTATTACAATTTGTGACACAACAGTACACATTGCATCCAGTGCATCAGACACATGTTCAGGAGCGGAAGTCACATTCATCCTTCCTCCGACAGTTTTGATAACTTCCTCTGTTCCCTGATTGCTTTCACTACTCCAGAAGCTGGGCGTGTTCCAGCCCAGGTTGTGACGCTGTCACTGAAGTCCATATGAATCGGTATTCCTTTATCTCTTGCAGAGGACTGACATGTCAGAACAGCTTCCATTTCTCCCAGTGGATTAGTAGGTTTCCGACTGTGTTCCCAGTTCTTCGAGCTATATGTGTTATAGTTCGTTTCGCACCCACAGGCAATTGTACAGTATGTCATGTGACTGGAGCCAGATAACCCAAATAACAACTGCCGGACCAATTCCCAGGTAACCATTGCTATGCTTATTTCCCACAATCAACATAACTATATTCTACTTTATTACTGATGCGGGTTACCTCTGCATGTAACAAATTCCTGTCTCTAACAGAGTACTGTTTATACAATTCAGGATGTTTCTGCACATCCTTCAACATTGTTCTCATGATGTTTCAATACAAATTAGGAATGGTGCTACAAGTAGTACTGTGATCTTTGGCTGTTATATGACATTCGTAAGACACAGTTATGTTACAAATACTCCCACCAACTGCAACTGTACCATGTTTATGATAACATACAATTCCTTTTTGTGTAACAGGTAAGTACATTGCCACGTTGTCCTGTGATGTCACAGAACCTGTATCAAAGTGTAGATATTCACAAGTCTCAATCTATCCCCAAGGGGACCACATGCATCGGAAGTCCTCCATATGATGTAGGTATGGCAGTACAAACACAGCAATTTAAAGTGTTCCTGGTCTCTATATGCACACGCATCATGCCTAGGTATCTGTTGAGGTGTGGAAGACACTCTGTGGCCAGTTCATCACGTATCAGTATTTGTATCCGTGTAGTTATATGCAGGTGAGGTACCGGAAATTGTAACGTAAACACAAACATGGTTAATAGGTGTATAATCATTAGGACAGCAAACATAAATGTCTTTGGGGTTGCTTTGTATTGTTGTACAGTCTTCGCCGGGTGATTCGGGCTCTTTGGTATATCAGCTACAAGATGTCAATCAGACTTGATATCCTTTACCAGTTTGAGAAATGTGAGGTGGACCCAGGACGACCTCTCTGCAAACTTTACTGCGGTAGGCGTTGCCAACAGTACCCAGTACAGACATTCGCACTGTCCACTTGGCAATAATGTTCTTTGGATAACAGTGACATACACACAGGATACTGGTGTCAGCTATGCTTCCATCTTCGTTTGCTCTTATCTGTAACAGACTTTAACTGAGGAACAGTGTTACTAGTTAACAATCCTCTCATGTCACCTACTACTGAGTCATCGACCTCCGGCTCTGCAGGCATGACAGCTTTCCACTCTGGCACATGATATGCCATTCCACATACTACTTCGAAGTGGGTGCAGCACTTTACATTTGGAACTGTTGTCATGCTCAGCAATGCTAGAGGTGGACAGCTCATGTAACTCGTCTGGATGTCACCCACCCAACTCCTCTACTTATTTCTCGGAATCCCATTCTGCGGCGGCAGCAGTCGTGCTGAGTGTGGGTTGTACATGCAATTGACATTCATGGTAATACGAAGTAATCCCCCAGGTAGCATGATTGTCTGGTTAACTACATGTGTTCTATTGTCACTGTAGCTTCTTTACAGCATGCCTGATCTGGGGATACTTAATTTTACTGGCACCTTTGCCACTGCTGCTGCATCCGGATTACTGGTTGGGAATGCTTCTACCCATTTTGATTATCTATATGTGTAATCGCTAAACAGTCTTTGTTCCCTTCACATTTATGCAGATGTGTGAATTCCATACAAATAGCACGGAACGGTTAGGGTGGTGTAGGTCAACTCACTCCCTTCGGTTTAAATACTCCCTGAGCATGATATCTACGGCAAACATGACACGCTGCTCATGAGGTTTGTATGTGGTTCGTAATTCCGTATGTTAGGGGTATTCTGTTAACCAAATGTACCATCCCCCCTGTTGAGACATGTCTGTACCCATGGCTCCACAAAGCCGCATATCTGAATATATTAGACGTTAATATTGGCTTTCTCACTGTGGATATGTGCAGTCCGTGTTCAAGGATTGCTCCTCGTCATAACCACGTTGGCTTTTCTGCTTTCGTAGTTGCTGTTTGCATTGTTTGTACAGTTTCTACATCTAAACAGTCTGAGGTTTGTCATTCCTCATTCACACAGACACTTTCCAACTGTGACGCTGCTTGTTTTGCAGGTGCATGAGCTCATGCCTCAACTTTCCTACTGTTATCCTGTTGCATTCTATGCCCTGCACATTTACAATTACCTACTTCAGTGGGTAACTGCATGTAGTGTAATGCATTCAGGTTCGTATGCGCATGCTTAATCGGTTTACCGGTGGATGTTATCATTCCCCTATTCTTCCACTGCTGCTCATAAACATGCACTGCACAGACAACAGAATGACTATCGGGACATATGTCCACACATCATTTTTCCGCTACAGTACAAGCACGTGTTAAAGCTATCTATTCTGCTGCTTGAGCAGACACGTTATGCTGCAGGGTTTGGCCGTGTACAATGTCATTATCAATAACTACTGCATAAACTACTTCATTCGTTCCTGTAGGACTCTGTCTACATGATCCGTACACATTAACTGTCACCTCTGCATCATCTAAGGGTATATCAGTGTTATCATGTCTGTGTGTAGTTATTTAAGCCATTTCGTATAGGCTACTGTGTGATGTACCATACACAGGTGTCAGACGTGACGTTGATAGGTTTCATGTTGTACAACGTTCAATCATCATGTGTGGTTGACTCAGTGGTATGGTCAGACATGACACATGTGTAGCACGAGTCAGGAATTCTATCTTCTCTTGCAGCAGATTGATGGCAACTGCATGACACATTCTCACAGTGAGAGGGTGGTCTAGTAACATTACGGCCGGGGCCTGTACTGCCATGGGTGCTACAACAACTGCCTGTACACAATGTGGCAGTGACCATGCCACAGTGTCCAACTGCAATGAGTAGTCATCTATTTGGCGTTGCTTACTTCCCTGCTGTTGCATCAAGACTGACGTCATATATCTCCGCTTACAATCTACGGTCTGACAACATGTGTTATGATTATTCACGAGACCTACTACAGCTGTTAAGGCTATCAATCGTTCTAGTCTGCATAACGCTGTTTCTGCTACTGTAATCCGGTGTACTATGTGTTGTGCTGCCATAGGTGTATTAAAGGTTAAGGCAAACAAGACAGCGGATTCCACAGCATTGTTTGGTATCCAGATTTAACATGTGTTAGTCGGCCCAGACACAACATCATTCCCTTCTTGTTAGTTGGCTTGGGTGCTTATTATATTGCTACCTTCCTATCGTCATGTGATGTTCTACCCTACTTGGATACCAGATATGCCATGTAATTGACCTGTATTCTCTGTATTTGCAATTTATGCTTGCTTACTTTATGTCCCTGTTCTGCTGATTATCTCAATAATGCTATTGTATCTTCCATACATTGCTGCTGGGTAGGGGCCGCAAGCAGAATATCATCCAATTAAAGTGGAGCTTGACTGGCCCCGGGTGGAGTTGACACAGAATGTAGCTAGCCATCCCCTGTGAGAATATCGTTGTACTTTCACAGTAGCCCCGCGATAGCCGGGTATGGCTGTATCTGTCACCCTGACTGTACAAGCAAAGCAATACGCACTATGTGGATGTATAGGTATTGCAAAGTAAGCATAGCTTATATGTACCACGGTAAGATACTTCTGTGGCATGTTCATAGCATTGAATATAGTGTGTGGGTCTGGCACCAACGCTACCCTAAGTATTCTTACATTATTTACAGCTTATACATACTGTACCATCCGCCATTCCCCTTTTGGTTTCCGATCAGGGGATACAAGGGTATTGCATGGTGAATAGCGGTTACTTTGTGGATGGGGAATTCCCTCTCTGACTTTGCAGATATCTTCTGGTGTCCACGGTCTATACGCTACGGGGGTTGGGTCCTGGCCTTCCTGTCCTGCATGATGGTTTGGTACTTCAATTAATTGACAGATATCCTCACTCTGTTTTAGTACTGTGTTCTTACTCGGGTGTCCCTAGGTATGTTACGTGTTCGGGATGTGGTTTCAATAGCTTCTATTACATTTGTTCGTTGTGCTACCTCTGTTGCCACAGGATAACGTTTGGGGACTAGCCTGCCCTCCCGCTTAATATCCTGCATGTGGTATCTGAGGTGGTAGGGTGTTGTGGGGGGGCGATCGGTACTACTGTATTATGATCTTCTCTGTGTACGTATGATGCTTAGCCATTTGTAGTGTTCTATTCCCTTCGGTACACTACCTCAGTCCACCGATGTGCATGACGGATACCCAATTGTCGCTGTTTTGTCGCCTGCACATCTTAGGGCTGCCACCTTTACAATGCACAATGTGGGACATTAGTGTTCGGAACGTGTAATTTGCCTGGAAAATGCATACCCACGGCCAGTACATAGGACAGGTATTCACGTTTTGCCAGGAGAGCGACCAATTGTTGTAGCATTTCAGTTGCTTATTCTGTTTATTATTATATTTTGCTGTTCCACATACAAATTTACTGTTTTACGCTACCATCTTGATATATATCTGGGAAATGTTTGTCCTGAGATATCAGGACATTTGACATTTGTTCGGTTTATTTACAGGACACGACTGGCCAGAGAGGGCATATCCCTCTCAGGGTGGAACAGGTGTTTACCTTGGAACATATGCATCAAATTTTCAGGGATTACAATGTTTCAGTAACGATATGTTGCCTAATATACCATCAATGTCATATTTATTACCCCACTTTGCTGCGTAACTCACAATTATGTGCTCTCTGCGATTGCATATTCTTCACGTCACCCGTCAAACGCGGATCACATGATCTGTTGCTTCGATAATCTCCCATATCCTCTACACGACTGCTACGCACTTCTGTCATAACACGTGTGTCTCCTTCCCTGTATCCACTGTAGTGTCTACAATCACTATTTACTCTGCTGTGTGTTCCCCTGACCTATGTTCAGATTTAACAGTATGTGGGTAGGTCTTCGAGCCGATATCACTACTGTTAACAGAAACACAATGTAGTCTGGTCCCTGATCTACAATAGACACAAAAGGCAGACACTCCTTACCTGGGCCTCCTGTTTAAGGCTGCACGCTTTCTTCTTGGGATCCAGTTTTCCGCTTTTCAGCCACAGATCAGACAGTAAACAGCCTCTTTACACACAACAATTCAGTCGGAGGTCTTTTCATTCAAGAAGAACCATTTATGCATATTCTCCAGCGTACATGTCTAACCAGCCATGCACTCTGACCTGTAGCTTACCAAGGGAATTCCGGATTACAAGGATCACGATGTGAAATAAGTTGTTACAACCAGACTGTAGTTATCAGTAGGCTTTTCTAAGTGACAGCCGATAACACAGGAGGCTCGGGTTCAGAAAGTTTTAGTAGTGTACACAGGCAGGCTAAATAATGTACAGTCCAAGTATGAGAGTTTTGTCTGACTCTATACAGTAAGCAGTTTCTTTATATAGTGTTTACAATCAGCTTTTGCCCACCTTACTGACGTTGTCGGTCACAGGGCATTTCCATCACTATGGTCCGCAATAGTCTATACATACGTGGGTGCTGGGCTCGTGCTTTTAAATTGTTTTCTCATGGGAATAACACAGCCTTGCAAGGCACCTTGTACATTACAGTATCCTTTTGTGATTGTAGCTGTTTCAAGGACCCTAGACTGTTACGATACAGTGGACAGTTAATTTCTTAATACGTTGCTTTGTCTCTCTGGTAGGGAGTTGTACTGCTATCTTCCATTGAGCTCACAAGGCCATCCTCCTCTGGGGAAGGAGTGCTGTTATGCATGTACATGCATTTATTGTTCTGTAACCCAGCAAATAATTAATGATGACAGACATGAGCCTGCTGTCCTGCTTACTGCCAGGTTCAGAATTCCATCACAGTACAGCTTAGCTTCACCAATTACATGCAGGCTTAGTTCTACTGCCATATTGTACGGTACAATTCAATACATTATATAGTATTTAGAGTGTAAACTGGAACTTCATATGTGTTTCTATATATTTTACGAACAACATCCATCCAGCCATATGCATGTTGTTCTGTCCTTTACCTTGACCGTGTGTATTTGTCCGTCCAGCCACGCTAATCTCCACATGTGATGTCCCAGTTTCCCCTTCTTTGCCTGTAGCACCCTGTTAGGACATCCTGTGTGGTAGGCACCAGTTCCGCTATATGTGATCGACTTCACTGCAAAGATAATCATCGATGCGGTGGTCCAACGACCCGACTTGTCCACATGTGTACACTTATGTGCACCGTGTCGTATGCAAACCTAGATGGTTTGGACGGGTACATACTACATGCCGGATGTACACATTCTGCTGACACATTCACATGCAGCCATTTACATATCTGTACCTGCGGTGGGTTGGTGACATGTAAGTGCGTATTTGCCCGCGTGGCATTGCCTAACACAAACTTCTTACCACAGTTCAGGTATGCACATTGTGTGTGGTTGTATAGCTGCACACGGATGCTAGCAGGTTTGGGTGCAGGGGTATACATGGGTGTGACTGACATGTACAATGAGGCTATTGTGTAGTACATCCGAATGCATGGGTTCTGCTTCTGGATATTACACTTCATCATACACCATCCAGTGTATGCAACAGAGACGTTGCTGGGTCTGGGATATGTTGCTATGCACATGTTTGCCTGTGTTTGAGGTATCTTGCTTCCTTACTGTTGTTATGTCAGCACAGCTACTCGGCTATGTACTGTCACTACTGCTTGTGACCATTATGGTTGGCACCTTTTCCAATGCCCATAGTGGGGCATGTTATGTGGACACTTCGGAATTTGCAGGACTACACATACCCAGGGCTAGTGCAGTTGACAGAACTTCACTTGTTTGCCATACTATGAGCTTATTCTGTAAGCGTTTGGGTTCCTTATTTATTTTCTTATGCCATGTCTGTGTTCCATATCGTAATGTATATGTTTTATGCTACTATTTACATATATATTGCGGGAATTTGCGTGGCAGGGGATCGGGGGTCATTTTCCATTTTTACGATTGTTGCAGGGACACGACTGTCCAATCAGGGACTGTCCATGGCACATTGGGACAGCAGGTAACCCTGGTGACCATGCCCATGTCGCTGCTGGGGTTTCCACCTTTTCCATTTTCCGATCTGGGATATTTCCGGGACTCACATCTGACTTTACAGGCCGACACATACAGACGGTCACTATATAGCATAGAAATTCACTTGTTTGCCTAAATAATTTGCTTATTATTGTGGCAATTTCCTTGCTTATTCTGTTTATTGTGTCATTTAGGTATTTCTGTTACAGAAATAACCAATTCATGCTACCATTACATTACATACGGGATATCATTGTGTCCTACAATCGTAGCACATCAGCCATTTCTAATACGTTTTTCGGGACACAACTGTCCATGGAGAGACTGCCCCAACCAAAGTGGGACAGGTGGTGACCTTAGTCGCTGCTCCTATGTCGGTGCGGCGCGCTGACATGCGGCTGTACACCTTCTCTGAGTGTAAACACTGACAGTGCATTGCGGGACGAAGGCGGTCTTATGCGTATCCTTTGCTCCTTGGACGGGTACACTTATGCCTTTGTGGCTTCTATTTGCTTCTCCGTTAATTTGGAACGGGGACTATGTTGCATACTGTACATGCGTTTCATTCTGCACGGGACCTGGCTGCTGCCATTACTATTGTGGGCGGACCGTGGCTGTCAGCACATTAGGTTGCTCACCTCATGCCGGCTTAGACACGCCTCCAGACGCATCCTACCTGGGCTCGCTCACGTACACTACGCACATGTCTGTGATTCCGGTGCACTCTCATTAATATGTATATGGCGCTACTGCGCCGGATATTCCATGCACCGCTGGCGCAGGCCTTACGCCGGCCTTGCGCCGAGCTTCATGAATCCCGGGGAACATATATGTATAGGGCATAAAAATAACAATGATTAATGGTACTATGGTTTATTTTATTTTCTCTCCATGATTGTGTACCTATATCATTGTTTAAAATGTGATTTAATAAAATCATTTTTTAAAAAGAAGGCAAGAAATTAAGCTTAAGTAGTTCAAGGAGAATATGCAAGTTCCTACAACTGCAGACTTAGTTTGACTCAGACACATAAGCTGAATTTATGAACGGCAGTTAGAAAATTATTAAGATGTTTATAAGCAAATGAGTAGCTAATGAGATGTAAGTGAGAAATGTGTGCAAAAGATGTGACTTACCTAAGTGAATGAGGCTTTCTTCTCAGCTCTTATGATTC
The DNA here is from genome assembly GCF_019279795.1 of Protopterus annectens. Classification (NCBI taxonomy): domain Eukaryota; kingdom Metazoa; phylum Chordata; order Ceratodontiformes; family Protopteridae; genus Protopterus; species Protopterus annectens. Next base: position 638,392,416 of record NC_056734.1, on the reverse strand, counting down.
AGAGTTGCTTTTTGGTATAGAAATGCACCATGTGCGCTCCTGTTATATAAAGCCAATCCGCTCCTTTTCCAGTCAGCTTGCAAATGGCAAAGATGTTCAGTATTACTGCAAGTCTTACTCATTCCTGCTTTGAAGTGTTGCATTCATTGGCATTTGACTTAGGAGATGGATACACAGGTGGAGAATAAATCACTTGAATTTTGCAAGACAAGAATTACATGATAGATATAGAGTTGAACAGTTGACAAACTGGGTATGGAGGACTGCATGGTCTTCATACTCCAGTGGACGCCGCGGCACGTACAGCCCTCATGAAACATGCCATTGGCATTTTTTAAGGACAGACTGGGAGCACACTGAGTATTTCCACAGACTCTTGTCTTGAGTATGCAGTTCCTCTTTATTCTCTATGCCCATGTGGACAGGCAAGTCTATTTCCCAAAGGCACCACAGAACCAAGCCAGTACTATTTCTTCTTCTACAGAATGGTACACTTTACTGACATGCTTTGTACAACAGGTTGCTCCCATGTGATACAAAGGCCCCATATGGACAATGAACTGAGAAGTACGGCAACAGAAAAGGTTATCATTCCATCAACTACCAGGTTGTGTGTGATGCACAGGGTAGCATCAACAGCATATTGATTGATCATCCTGGCAGCACCCATGGCTCCCACATTTGGCTCACAAGTTAATTTTACTTCCACTTCCTGTATGGTAGGATTCCTCATGGAATGTTGATAATCACTGTTAATTCTCAATAATGAGATAGGTAGTAGAGACTAATCACCCCTTCCTCATTTGTCCACTCCCTATTATGTTTTCTAGGTGATGCAGGCTAACCACTTGTACCTTGGCTAATGACACCATTCTGTAACCTTTAGGGAGCTGCAGTGGAATGCTATAACACTACCAGCTCCCAAATGCCGATAATTAGTGAGCAAGTATTTGGACTGCTCAAAGCCTATTTTTGTTACTTGAATGAGTCAGATTGGCATGTCTCTACAATCCTGCTACTGCATGCATTATTTTATGGCCTGCTGTACTCTGCATGACATAATCATGTGCTAGCATGGTGTGCAACTCCCACAGTCAATGAAAGAAAGTAAAAGTGCACCTCTCTCTATTGTTTTTCTCTCCAGTTACAATAGCAATGGTGGCCAGTTGATAGGTGCAACACAGCAGCCTCTCTGGCAGGCTTGTGGATGGTATATGGTAGCAAAGGCAAAGTGGCATTCACAAAAGAGCAGTGACCAGCCATACAAAACATGGTGTCACTCAGAAAGTTTCATGAAAATTACTTCAATATGCAAAGTTCTTATTCAAATGGGGCTTGTCAGAACATCAGTACAAGTGTACCCATTATTGTAGGCAGCTTTATACCACTGTGGATGAGTGGTGGCATTCCCATAAACACACGTACTGCAAATTTCTTCTAGCTGGTTATCTGTTCCCAAGGGTGGTACATGTTTAGTTAGTCAGAACATGTACTTGCTTTCAGTGCTCAGTGGCATGAGTGCAGGTTGTTAGCTGCCTGAATAGGTGATTTCCCACTTAAGTGGTTTGGTTTATACTCAAGGAAACCCAGTTTCATAGCTAAATTATTTTTCTGATTTGAAGCAGACATTAAACATGTCTTCTGCTAGAGATCAGGGCAGGGCCCCAAGATGATGGCACAGAGAAGCAAAGATTTTTCTACCTTTGGCAGCCATAGAACATGGCCAGGCTGGAATAGATACGTGTGGGAACTTTTAAGAAATTAGGTATTTGGACCCAACTGAGTAATGCGTTATTATTTTTTGGAACCTCTTGCAGTGGACAACATTACAAGCACTGCTATAATACCTTGCAAAGGAGCAGGCTTAATCAACATACCTGGAGGGATACAGAATCTCAGGAGAGATTACCAGATTATGACACTTCCATTACTATTGCAGTATTTAATATGATTTAACAAAGGTGTAACTATCTATTCTGGTGCTTTTAAAGTGTAGGAAACTGCTTACTACATTTTATTTATTTATTTTATTAATTTCACATTTGTTAACCGGGTTAGTCCAACTGAGTTTGCAAACAAACCCATTTTCAGTGGAGACCTGAGGGGAAAAGCCCCAGCAATAATAAGTAAAGATAAAGTGAAAATATATACATATTAAATAACATACAAATATTAAATAACAATAACAATAGAAAATAATTGTAAAAAAGAAAAGGTTATTAACTGTTTGCATTGCATTGATAGTAAGCAACCCATTTTCAATGGAGACCCAAGGAGAAAGAGTCCCAGCAAACATAACCAAAGATAAACATACAAGTCAAAAACTATTAAAAAGCAATGCAAATACAAAATTAATTATAAAAAGAAAAACAAAAGAAAAAATTATGAACATTAAGGGTTGCACTGATAGCAGTGGTCTAAATTTACTACATATAAGAGTAAAAACTCAAAGATAATCATTGTTCAAAATAAGGAAAAAAATGTATAGACATTGATAGGAAATGGGGGGAAAAGATAAATAGTGTAGAGAATGGGAGAGGGGAAAGAAAGGAGTGTGCTATAGTAGGGTTATAGTGGTAGAGCTGAGGGTTTAGGAGGTTAGTTTAAGCAGAAATTACTAACAGAGAATGAAAGTTAGGAGATGCAACAGGTTATACAGTAGGACAGACTAAGACTACGTGTGGTCAAGGCAACAGAATAATTTCAAGTTTAGTAGGTGGGATTTAAATTATTTTTCAAAACAGGGAAAGGAAAGTTTGGATCTAATATGGAGAGGGAGTTTGTTTTAATTTAGTGAGACAGAGTGTAAAGTAGTTTGCCAATGTTCCTTTTGGGTTTATAAACTGAGAGAAGATGCTGATCAGCACTCCGGAGAGGCTGGGGGGAGTAGGGACTAAGATGGGAGGTGAGAGCAGGGCAGGCAGAGGAGTTGTTGAGTATGAAAAAGGCAGTGTGGAGATGCGATTGTAGGAGAATGTGCAGAAATTCCAGTCACGGAAGTTTGTTTAGTGAGAGGCAGTGATGCGATGAAAGTGGTTGGTTTAGAATAAATCTGGCAATTTTGCTGTATGTGTGTTCCAGTTTTTGCATTGAGGTAGTTTGGATCTTGATAAGGATGGGGGAAGCATATAGAAGACTAGGTAAGAGAAATGCCTGCACAAGAGTGTGTTTAGTTGCAATAGTGAGGATTTTTTTGTTCCTATAAAGTAGAATAAGTTTTTGGTGGGTTTTTTGATGGCCTATTGTATGTGTAAGTCAAATTTTAGTCAGTCATCAATTATTACCCCAAGGAGTTTGGTGTGTGAGGCAGGGGAAATAGTGGTGCCTTCTAGGGAGGAAAAAGAAAAGCTGGATTTAAGGTGAGACCATTATTTATTTATTTATTTTATTTTACATTTGTTAACCGGGCTAGTCCAACTGGATGAATACCCATTTTCAGTAGAGGCCAGGGGAGATAAGCTCCAATTTGTACAATTTGTTAATACTAACTTAAACATCTAAGCATGACATTGACAAAAATAAGAGAAATCTAAGGACATTTTTAACATTATACCAACCTTGATAAGTAGAAAGTAAGGAAAAAAAAAGAGAAAGAGAAAAAAGAAGAACTAGGAGTTATAATATTATAAAAAATAACCTTGTTCATATAATTGTGAGGAAAAAAATATCAGCAAGAGTAGACTTTGAGAAATCTAATTATCTAATAAAATTCGAAAGACTGTGTTTATTAGGGATTTCACCGACATAGAAGTCTGATGGTGAAAAATAAAAGAAGAAAGAGGGTTTAACATAATTGCCTAAGGCAGAAGTTAGTCAGGATTACAACTAGGGCAAAGCCAGTGGTTTTTTAGGTATATTTTAAGTTTTGGTTTGATGTTAGTTAGAGAGGAAATAGAGGTGAGATCAGGAGGAAGAAGGTTCCATTTTTTCCCAACCACATTAGAGAAGAGAGCATCGCCTGCTCTGTTGTTGGATTTGCTGGAGGAGATAAGTGGTTTATTTGAGGAGCGCAGGGAGTTACGATTCATGTAGGGAGTAATAAGGGTAGATAGACTTGGGGTCTTCTTTGGTTGGTTAAGTATTTTGTGGGCCAATGTAATTTGGTTAAACTCAAGTAGATTTTGAAATTCAAGCCAGCCTAGTTGAGATAGATTCTGGCAATGGTGTGTTCTAAATGGTCGTCCAGTGGCAAATCTAGCAATGTTATTGTAAGATTTAACCAGTTTAGAGAGATTGCTTTTTGAAAGGTGAGTATAGATAGTAGAAGCATATAGAAGTGAGGAGATAAGGTGGGAGTGGGCGATACTTGTTTTAGCTAAAGGAGGGAGGAATGGCTTAATTCTGTAGAGGGCACCCATTTTTTTGTTGACTATATTTACAGTATTGTTGATATGCTCATTGAAAGTAAGGTGGTTGTCAATAGTAACCCCTAATAGTTTTGTTGTTAAGTCAGGTTGTATGAGAGTACCATTTTTTGATAGGACAGTGAAATCAGTAAGGGTATGCTTTTGGGTTGGTGAAAATAGTAGGAGCTTCGTTTTTTTGGGGTTAAGTAGAAGACAGCGTTGAAGAAACCAAGACTCGACTTTATTAAATGCTACTTGTGTTTTTAGTAAAAGTTCAGATGAGGTCTTAGCTGAGCATAAAATTGTCGAGTCCTCAGCATATTGTAAACATGTAGTTTGCGGAATAGCTAAGTGTAAGTCATTAATGAAAATTGAGAAGAGGAGTGGACCTAAAATAGAGCCCTGAGGGACGCCTAGGGTGACAGGCAGTAGGGAGGATAGTTGATTATCCCATAGGACTGCTTGCTGTCGGTTAGTAAGATAGGCTCTGAACCAGTTTATAGCCTGAGTATCGAATGAGAGGTGTGTAAGAATGTTTATTAATAGCAACCATATCAAAAGCTTTAGACAGATCTATAAAGAGAGGTGATGTGAGGATGTTGTTGTTTCTGTTTTGGTTAATGGAGTTGCAGAAAGGCAGTAGGGCAGTTGTAGTACTGTGGTGTGGCCTGAAACCATGTTGGCAATCAGCTAGAAAATTGTATTGAGTTAGATGGTTAAGTAATTGCTTGTGAATGCATTTTTCCATTATTTTTGCCAATGGGGATAATAGAGCTATTGGGCGATAGTTAGAGTGGTCATTAGAGTTCCCTCCTTTGTGGAGTGGAATGATGTGAGTGATTTTCCAGATGGTAGGGATTTCTCCCTCAGCAATAGTTCTGTTAATGAGGATGGAAATTGGGTAGGCTATAGCTTTGGCAGCTGTCTGCAAATATTCTGCTGGTAACTGGTCTGCTGATGGAGTGCAAGGTTTAAGTTTTTGGATAGGTCTACAGATATCTCGAGTGGGGACAGATTGTAATTGAAATATAGGGGCTAAGGTCTTGTTTGTGTTTGGAGGGAATGTAATATCAGGAGAAAGTTGGTTAGCTAGTGCTTGTATAGTTTCTGTGAAGTAGGTATTAAAGGCATTTGCTGCTTGTCTAGGATTTTCTCTTTGACTGCCTGTAGTGTTTGGAGTTTTGGTTTGACCTGGGTGAAGTAGTCTGTTGATACTTGCTCAAAATTTTTGTGGGTTATTTTGGTATTGGGTTTGAGTGTTCATGTAGAATTGTTTCTTGTCTAAGAGAATAGCTAGTTTTGTTCTATTTCTCAACTGTTTATAAGTGAGGTGATCTGAAGTACTTTTAGTAGTTCTCCATTTGGCCCAAGCTTTGTTTCTGAGTAGCATGTTTTGTCTGGTGTTTTTGGACAGCCAAAGGGCAGGTTTGGCTCTAATTCTTATGTTCCGCTTTGGAGCATGGTGGTCAAGGATTGCTAGAAATTTAGAGTTAAAGTAGTTAACTGCCTCAGTGAGAGGTAGACTTTTTAAGGGGGTCCAATTACAGGCTTTGATTTCATTTTGGAATAATTCTGGGTCAAAGTCTCTATTGTATCTAATTGTTTTATAAGTGATAGAATGGGGGGCATCATTTTTTTCCTTGATCAGGTAGGTTAAGGAATGGTCACTGAGATTGTCAGGGAATAACCCTCCTTTGTATGCTCGATGAGGTTTATTAATGAGTATCCAGTCTAGGATGCTTTCCTTTTTGCTGGATTTATTAGTTCTGGTTGGGGAGGAAATAATTTGAGAGTACCCATGCAGGTCAATATGCAAGATGGGATGCTCTGTATTAATATTGTTACAGTCAATGTTAAAGTCGCCCATAATGATGTTTTTTTGGGGAAAGTATGGGGATAGGGTACTGAGGATTTCCTCGAGTAAGCTGATGTTATCGCCTAGAGGTAAGTAGATGCAGATGATATATAAGGACTTATTGGAGTTTAGTTGAAGTTTAGAGACAAGGATTTCAGCCTTGGTCTCAGGAAGAGTTTTGTAGTCAATGGGGGTAACTTGTAGGCTATTTTTGAAGAGAATAGCTACTCCCCCTCCCTTCTTTTTTATGCGGTCGTGCCTTATAATACTCAGGGGCGGCTCGTGGCATCGGGCTGCCGGACTACAGCCCGCTCAAACTAAAAATTAAAAGAGAAAACAAAAAAAAATTATTTTTTTAAATTTCGCGGACTTCGCGCATGTGCAGTAGTCCCAACTACCGTCGGTCTATGCGCATGCTCAAGGCAGTCTGGCAGGAGTCATAGAGGGACACAAGGAGACGTCTGTGCACTTTTAAAGTGCACAGAAATGCTGGGAGGATATATCGCATCCGGACTGCAACAGCAGCAGTCAGAACAGTCTCGGGAGGGAGCTTGGAATCTCATCGTCGGGAAGGAGCTTTGCAGACAGGTAAGTGTATGGTGCATTTTACTTTCTGTGTTGGTGCTTTTCAACTGGATAGAGTTGTTGTGTGTAGTGTATGGTGCACTTTACTTTCAACTGGGTGTGTGTTTTCAACTGGATAGAGTTGTTGTGTGTAGTGTATAGTGCATTTTACTTTCAACTGGATAGAGTTGTTGTATGTAGTGTATAGTGCATTTGACTTTCAACTGGATAGAGTTGTTGTGTGTAGTGTACTTTACGTGTGTGTGTGTGTGTGTGTGTGTGTGTGTGTCTGTGAAAATGTCCCAGGTGCTCATGGTGGTGTGGTAGGGAATACCTCAGGCTTGAACCCTGTACCCTGTATGCAGGTGTTAAAGACTTGAGTTCCCTACCCACCACCATTTGTAAAAAAATTGCAGATTTTTGCCTCATATTTGATCTGATCTGTTCCTCATAATATCTGTGGTTTGTAAATGTTGTAATGCTTGATATTTGATGGTGTAGTAGTAGCATTGTTGCCTCACAGCTGCAGGTTCTCAGGTTTGATTCTTGGCTGGGGTTCCTTCTTTGTGGGGTCTGTATCTTCTCCCTGTGTTTGTGTGGGTTTGCTTTTGTGTCCTCCCATGTTACAAAGACATGTCTGCATTATTTCTTCCTGGGCCTCTGCTGAAAATTGTGTTTTTGTTCCAAGTCAGACTGTCCTGATTAACAAATGTTAAATAAAATTGACAGGCATTTGAATTTCAGACTTCAGGTTTCTGAATGTTTAATTCCTTGCAGATTTGATGGTGCAGTGGTAGTATTGTTGCCTCACAACTATAGGTTTTCTGGTTTGATTCTTGGTTGGGGTGGCTTCTGTGTGGAGTCTGCATCTCCTCCCTGTGTTTGTGTGGATTTGCTCTGGTGCCCTGCCATTTTACAAAGACGTGTCTGCAGTATTAATCCCTGCGTCTCTGCTGAAAATTGGTTTTGTTCTGTCCGCAGTAAAATTGACCGGCATTTGAATTTCAGACTTCAGGTTTCTGAATGTTTAATTCCTTGCAGATTTGATGGTGCAGTGGTAGTATTGTTGCCTCACAGCTATAGGTTTTCTGGTTTGATTCTTGGTTGGGGTGGCTTCTGTGTGGAGTCTGCATCTCCTCCCTGTGTTTGTGTGGATTTGCTCTGGTGCCCTGCCATTTTACAAAGACGTGTCTGCAGTATTAATCCCTGCGTCTCTGCTAAAAACTGTTTTTGTTCTGTCCGCAGCAAAATTGACCGGCATTTCAATTTCAGACTTCAGGTTTCTAAATGTTTAATTCCTTGCAGATTTGATGGTGCAGTGGTAGTACTGTTGCCTCACAGCTATAGGTTTTCTGGTTTGATTCTTGGTTGGGGTGGCTTTTGTGTGGAGTCTGCATCTCCTCCATGTGTTTGTGTGGATTTGCTCTGGTGCCCTGCCATTTTACAAAGACGTGTCTGCAGTATTAATCCCTGCGTCTCTGCTGAAAATTGTTTTTGTTCTGTCCGCAGTAAAATTGACCAGCATTTGAATTTCAAACTTCATGTTCTTCAGAATACATAGTAGCACAACCTTTTTTTCTAGCAATTTTCTAAGTTTATAAGATGAATATTTTAAATTTGTCCCTATTTTTGGGACTGTATTCCCCCATTATTGGCTTTGTCCAGGTTTTGTGCTAAGGTTGACAGCTATGGCAAGAACTGAATTCACTGAATATGGACTGTAGAATTGTGCATATTTACTGATAAAGGTGCACTGTAGAATTGTGCATATTTACTGATAATGGTGGACTGTAGAATTGTGCATATTTACTAATAATGGTGGACTGTGGAATTGTGCATATTTACTAATAATGGTGGACTGTAGAATTGTGTATATTTACTAATAATGGTGGACTGTGGACGTCTGAGTAGACTTTTTTATGATAAATGTTCTCAACTGGGCAGTTTTGCCATTATGGGTGCATATGTTTTGTTTCATTGCTTACTGGAAAAATGTTCAAAACAAATTTAAAACACCCTCTAACAAGTGTACTGTATTGTACAGGGAATATAATTTTAGTACAATGAGGAAGGTGTATCAAAGAGCACATGTATGTTTCATATGCAAGGGGCCTATGATTCGAAAACAGCCCAAAATTAATCTTTATCTGTCACTGGCAAAATGTATTTTCTTTGAATGTGGGTTTCAATGCTGTTTCAATGAATGTGAGTTTCAAGGGCAGAGAAGTTTTAATGCTAAGTTTTCATTGTGAGACTGCATTGCTTTGTTTAACAGATGACTTAATGTTTGTGCTGTAAAATACAAAATAAAACTTTCAAATGAAGTCCAACTCATCATTGAAGTAAAGCAGTATGCACATTAGTGTTTATGGTAAATGGAGTGAAATAGCCAAGTAATGGCTCATTGGAATGGCTGCAGAGGCTCCATTCAACCATTATTTTGTCAGGGGGGGAAGGGCAGCAAACTCAGACAGGCCCAGCTGAACTATACCTCCCAAAGAATGAATAGATTTTTGCTTCTTATTTTTGGTTTGTTGTTCATACAATTTGTAGTTTTAATTCCTAAATGATTTGCCAGAAGTCACTAAATAATAAGTTTCAGACTTCATAACCTTCATAAAAATGCATGTTAAAGTAAGAGCCGTTCTATCAACTGTCTCAATTTATACACGAGCAATTTTTAGTACTGTTTATATGTGCCCCCAATATATTTGGCCTTGTTCAGATTTACTGCATTAACAGGTTGAGAGGTACATGCAAATAAATTGCTTTATAGAATTAGGCATAGCCAACCTCTCAACTGTCCCCAATTTTTGGCTCAAAATGTTGCTCTTCCCCCTAATAATCCCTCCACAAAATAGCAATTTTGGAAGAAAACATGGAGGGTTTACAATTAAGAAATAACTGTAATAATCAAAGTTATAGATTACTTGAAATGCATGTAGATTCTTTTATTTTGTCAGCTGCTCAAGGTAGCAGTACTAATATTAAAGTGTTCCTTCTTTGACAGGTAGCAGCTGTATTGTGTGTCTATTTTATATTTTTGCATCACATTTTTGGTCCATTTTTCATAAAATTGTGTTTTTTGGCAAATTAGTGACAAATCACTAAAGACTGAAGTTAGAAAATGACAGACATTTGAGTTTCAGATTTTATACCCTTCAGAAAATTCATACTAATGCAAGACCTATTCTATTATCTTTCTAAGTTTATTAGAGCAATATTTAAAAATTGTCCTTATTGTTGTGCCTTTGTCCCACTTCTGTGTATGGCTTTGTCCAGATTTCTTGCTCTTGAGGTTGAGAGGTATGACAAATGTGTCAGGGCCATCACAGTCAGCCAGAGAGATTTCAAATTGTGACATGCTTGTTGCACCCCACTCCGCCATGTAGTGACTCTGGATGTGTCCAAGCAAGGCAAGGAGTAGTTGTATGTACCTTGGATGGGGAGGACACACTGCATAAGTACTACAGTGGCTTTTCATCTGTCCTTGATTTTGCAGAATGGTCTGGTTTCTGTCATATTTTTGTACTGTTGATTTATGCTTATTACTCAGATTTATGCTTATTACTCAAAGTGCCTGTTGCTCTGTGTTTAAGTAGCAATGCTTTAATGACCATAAGATAAGCTTGTCTGACATCGTAAGATGCAAGTAAGCTTTAATAAGCATACTGTTAAAGAATTGCCAACATTGAAAGCCTTTCTGTTGTTGCCATGCAGAGAATACTTGACTAGATAATGTATAAGCCTTGGGTATTAAAGGACAGGATTCCATTATTTTAAAAAGCTCATTACACTTGTTGGAGACTTCCAGTCATCTCTACAGACTTTACCCGTATACTAAACAGAATGCCAATCATGTGTGGTCCATAACCTGTACAGTAATCCTTTAAGCAATGTATCTTGAGCTTGTTTCTTGTTTGCTTTTCATTTTTTACTTTTATCATGTTTTCCCCATGAAACAAGTTGTCAGGCAGCAGGTCTTTCTTGGATAAGAAACATTTTTACAAGTGGGGGCATCACATAGATTTCTACTTTCAGCATGTTGCTTGGTACTTTAATAAAGCTGAATATATTATAATTAGAACTGCAGTGCAAGGAGAAGTGGTTTGAGTTGAGTGCTTCTGGTTTTTCTTATACTTGATTTTGACTGGCATTCCAGTAATGTATTTAAAAAGTAATTTATTTTTTCATGCCTCACAACCTTTTGTTTCCATCTAGATATTAAGTAAGCTGTCATGCAGCCAATGCATTGAAATATTTTTATTCTTCTACACTTATTTTTGTCTTGATTGGACTTTTATAATGATGGTTTGCCACCCAGGGCAGCGTATTTAATTAAAGTTAGTTTTTTGTGGTTTTGTGCATAGCTCCTCCCCTTTATGGTTGACCACACCCCTTCCATTTGACCCCACCCATTCAGCATCTCCTGCAGCCCCCCTGTGATTTGAAGTCACCAGCCGCCACTGATAATACTGTAACCTGTTGGGATGATATCATTATCTTTAGTATGGGGTTTGAGCCATGTTTCAGTTAGACATAGTATGTCAAAAGATTGATCATCTAATAATGCATGGAGGTGTGCAAGTTTGTTGTTTATGCTGCGTATATTGAGTTGTGCAATGAAGAGAGAGTTTGTAAGTGTAGTGGGAGTTTGTGTTGTGGGTGGAGAGGGGTTAAGATTATTAGCTTGAGGTAAGCTAGAAGGGCCTGGATTTGGATGCATATCACCATCTTGCAAGTGATTTGTTTTGGGTTTAATTAGATAGGGTAGAAACTGAGAGATTAAGCTTGGGAGTTTCCTAGTTTTTGGGAAATAATACTTGATGTGAAGCAGTCTATGGTATTTTGCTAGAAGATAATGTGTTTCAGAAGTGATATTAATGTGGTTTTGGGCAGTGGCTATGATTAAGGTAGAATGAGTTGGAGGGTGGTAAGTATTTAGATATTTTGTATGTTCAAAGAATGTTAAGAGGTAAGCTGAGGTGAGGTTCATTAAAAGTGAGAGGAAGAGTAGCAAGGTGAGCTGTGTGAAGAGAGTGTGGGATGGCATGACTAAAGGTTGATATTCAAAAGTAGTTAAAAATAGAGAGGGGGAGTGGTGAAGATGCTCTGAGGAAGTAAATAAAGGAGAAAGAGCAGTATAAGAGGAGGGGAGAGGAACTGGTAGTATATGCAGGGTGGGGATAGTTAATTTGGGGGAGGGGTGAGTATAGAGAGTGAGGTAAGGGGAGCGGATGAAAGGGATTGGTTAATGTGAGAGGGGGTGGGGTTTAGATCAATAAGTCTAGGACCACTGGGGGTGGGTGAGAATTGGGGGTAGGGCAGGGGAGCGGAGTGACCCCACAGGGTGAACGGAGTGGGAAGAGCCCAAGGAGAGTAGAAGGATGGGAACAATCAGAAGAACTAGGTAGTAGGCAGGGGGAAAGTGAGTAGTAAAGGAGGCAAAAATCCACAGGGTAGTGAAAGAGGAAACCAAGAAAATATTTCAGGAAAACTATAGTGGAAGGAGGAAAAAAAATAAAATTATTAAGCAGACAGAAGGAAGGCTACAGTGGAGAGGAAAAGGTACCAGATTACAGGTGAGAGATTGAAATGGGTAAATATAGCCAAACTGGTGGCCAACTGGGTAATAAGTAATATTATTAGCAATAGTTGATCATGGGTCTCGGAAAGAGTTACCAGAGGAGCAGAAAAAGGCTACAGTGGAAGGCTAGATAGAGGGACTCCCAGTACAAATATGAAGGGGGTAGAGGTGGCTGCTGCAGCACCAGGTACATAGCGGAGGTCTGACCAACTAACAGGGGTATGGATAAGAGCAAGATAGCTAATACCACATACTTTCAAGTTCTTTAAGTTTGCACAGCAGTTCAAGGGAGAGGATGGTACAGGTCCTTCACAAGGGAGCCAATTTCCTTTCCACTACAGGCAGGGTGGATGGCAGGGTTCAGAAAAAGGTATGGTTAGGAAAGCTAGAAAAAAAAGTCATAGAAAGAAGAACAATAAGATAAAAACAGTCACATACACAAAAATAATATAATAAGAACTAAACATACACAGTAGTACTATGTTAATAAAAATAGACATGGACACCGCATAGAGTATCACATCAGCAAATGTATCCCACCTCCCAGGAAAGCATAATCGAGAAATACATTCAGTTACTGGTAGTAATTAGTTATAACCAAAGCATATTAAAGTACCGTAGGTGCTATTAAATGCTAAATACCTCTATGAAAAAACAATTTCACAATTCAGCAGATAGCTATTGATGTCTAAAGTGTTGAGGCAGACCAGTTATAATAAGGAAAAAAATAAAAATGGCCCCTCATCACAGATGTAATGAAAGAAAAACAATACAGAGCAAAATACTATCTAAGCAAAGTACAATACTATAACGCTGGTTGGGAAATATGTTGATGCACTAGATGTAACGCTAAACCCTAAATGTAAAATACTATGCAGAGTATGTACATTACAGCCACTAAAACCATTTGTAAAGCCATTAAAAGTAAGTATACACCATGTTACTAGAGTTGCCAACTATAATAGCTGTAGGCTACTGCTAGAAATATAGGAACAGCTTGAGATTTGTGGCGCAGTTGTGGCCTAGGCTATAATGCCAAAAATAAAAATGGCGGGAAAGCCAAATTTCTACATCTTAACTATGTGCTCAATAAACAACCAACATCTCTGATTTAGATAAGCACTGGTCGCTACGACTACATTTTTGAGTTATGCATCAACACTAACCCAGAAATTAAACAGTGCGAGTCAGCTAACCAAAGACGTATAAATACACAGTTATTTATGCAAAGGGAGAGATATTAGAAGAGCAATAACTATGCAATACAAATTAATCAGCTATCATCTCAGAGTGTGGCTCAATGCTTACAGTATGCAGCGTAAACAACAGGCACGCAAAAAAGAAAAGAAACCACAGTCGTTTAGGCAGAAAAAGGGAAAGTAAAAACTTTCCATACAACTAGAGACATACAAATAGAGACATTTCCATACAGCTGTCTTCAATTATACCACGAGCAAATCAAACATAAAAATACTGTTAAGAATACATGCTGTGGTGTGTCGCTATGTGGGATTAACTGCAAGATCTTATTTAGTTAAAGCAACATACCTTCCTGGTGGTAGAGCCGCTAGGAGCCAGTGCGTACAGCCACCACGGACATTAAGGGAGTAAAGATGGTGCACGGAGTAAGTGGGGTATATTTGATACCTCAGGGAGGAATACCTCGGGCCGGAACTAGGTCCAGGAGGGGGAGGGGCTTAGCTACAACTGACATAAGGTCTGGCCTCGAGAGCAACCCACAAGTAAAGGATATAGGTAGGCTGCAAACAAGATACAGGTGCTATCAGGGGTTTTCAAAGAGGGATAACTAAGCTAGGGGATGAAATTAGGAGATAAGGTAAGGAGGGGGTGAGGACAAAGTGGGAAGGACAAGGTGCAGTACAGAACAATGAGGAGAGCAGGGCTCAGTATGTATCAGAGTAGAAGAGGGGGCAAGCAGGACAGGAACATAGAGTAAGAGAAAGTCATTATTAGAGAGAGAGAGAAAAGAGAAAAGGAGCCCAAGGAGAGTAGAAGGATGGGAACAATCAGAAGAACTAGGTAGTAGGCAGGGGGGAAAGTGAGTAGTAAAGGAGGCCAAAATCCACAGGGTAGTAAAAGAGGAAACCAAGAAAATATTTCAGGAAAACTATAGTGGAAGGAGGGAAAAAAACGAAATTATTAAGCAGACAGAAGGAAGGCTACAGTGGAGAGGAAAGGTACTAGATTACAGGTGAGAGATTGAAATGGGTAAATATAGCCAAACTGGTGGCCAACTGGGTAATAAGTAATATTATTAGCAATAGTTGATCATGGGTCTCAGAAAGAGTTACCAGAGGAGCAGAAAAAGGCTACATGGGAAGGCTAGATAGAGGGACTCCCAGTACAAATATGAAGGGGGTAGAGGTGGCTGCTGCAGCACCAGGTACAGAGCGGAGGTCTGACCAACTAACAGGGGTATGGATAAGAGCAATGATAGCTAATACCACATACTTTCAAGTTCTTTAAGTTTGCACAGTATTTCAAGGGAGAGGATGGTACAGGTCCTTCATAAGGGAGCCAATTTCCTTTCCACGACAGGCAGGGTGGATGGCAAGGTTCAGAAAAGGGTATGGTTAGGAAAGTTTCAAGTTCTTTAAGTTTGCACAGTAGTTCAAGGGAAAGGATGGTACAGGTCCTTCACAAGGGAGCCAATTTCCTTTCCACGACAGGCAGGGTGGATGGCAGGGTTCAGAAAAGGGTATGGTTAGGAAAGTTTCAAGTTCTTTAAGTTTTCACAGTAGTTCAAGGGAGAGGATGGTACAGGTCCTTCACAAGGGAGCCAATTTCCTTTCCACGACAGGCAGGGTGGATGGCAGGGTTCAGAAAAGGGTATGGTTAGGAAAGCTTCCTGGTGGTAGTGCCGCTAGGAGCCAGTGCATACAGCCGCCATGGACATTCTGACTAAAACCGCCATGCACAATGTCTGAGGTAGGAAGAGAAGAAGAAGATGAGTCTTCTTTCTGAGCCATTTTTCAACAGAGATAAAGGAAGTCTGTGTTAGGGTGTGTAGCTCGGAGATACTATTGGAGACAGATAAGAGAGTAGAGTCATCTGCATATTGTACTACAGATGAGAGACTGCTGGATGAATGTAGGTCATTGATAAAAATATTGAAAAGGAGCAGTCCAAGTATGGAGCCTTGGGGTACTCCTGTAGGAAGGGTGAGAAAGCCTGCTGCCATCTAACAACTTGTTTCCTGCCAGTAAGGTAGGATTGGAACCAGCCAAGAGTAGAAGGAGAGAGGTTTAGGTCTGAGAGTTTGTTAAGAAGGATGAAATGAGACACAGTATCGAAGGCTTTAAAGAGATCATGGAATAGACAGGAGATGAGGAGGTTATTGTCCCCAGCTTCTGCAACATTTTGTGTAAAGGATAGTAAGGCAGTTGAGGTACTGTGTTTATGGTGGAAACCGTGTTGTGAGCGGGTGAGGAGATTTTTGTGAATGAGATAGGAGAGTAGTTGAGTATGTATACATTTTTCAAGGATCTTAGAGAGCAATGAGAGAATAGCAATTGGTCTATAGTTAGAGGGTTCAACAGGGTTGCCACCTTTGTGCAGAGGAGTGGTATAGAAGGATTTCCATATTTCCAGTGCTGTAGATTCCCGAACGGAGTGGTTGATTAAGATAGATACATGATATGCAATTCAGAAATTGAGGGGGGAGTTTATCAATGGATGGTGAGCATGGTTTTAGGTTAAGAAGCAGGGATTTGATATATTTACTAGAAACAGGTTGCAAGTTAAAAATCTGAGAGGCAGAGGAGCATAGAGGTTTAGGGGGATGTGAGGGTGACACAGAAGACTTGGGATGAGCAGAGTTACTAGAGGGTAGGAGTTTCGAGATGCTGTCTATGAAGTGTTTGTTGAGTAAGTCTGCAGTTTCAGAGGGACAGTGATAGGAGAAAGGGTTAGGGATGGTAGGAGTACCAGTGTGGAGCAGGGAGTTGATAGTACTCCAGAATTTTTGGGGGTCATTTGGGTGAGAGCATTGGAATTTAATGAAATATTGGCATTTATCCAAAATGATAAGTTTTTTACACAATTTCTGAGTTGCTCATAATCTTGGAGAAAGGTGGGAGTTTTAGTGGTTTGCCATTTTTTCCATAGAGCATCTCTTTCATGCATCAAAGCATGAGTAGCTTTGGAGAGCCAGGGTGTGAAATTAGATTTGATTCTGATTTTGCGAGTTGGGACAAGAGAGTTTAGGACATCAAGGAAAATATGGTTGAATTTAGTAACAGCATCATTGAGTGGGAGAGTTTTTAGGAAAGACCAGTTGATGGCAGATAATCTATAGTTAAAGGTTTCAGAGGAAAATTTAGTCAGTTTCCTACAATCTCTGTAGAGATGGGGCTTAGAGAGATGAGTAGAGTGCCTTAAGATAGAGATGGGAGAATAGTCACTAACAGAGTCAGGGAAGGTAGAAGGGTTACAATTGTTGTTTGGAGAGTTGGTCAAGATCCAGTCAATTGTGGAACCAGTAGCATTTTTACTGTAGTGGGTAGGGGTAGTGATCAGTTGTGAGAATCCATACCGGTTTATGAAATGTTGAGGTGAGTCACCAATAAGGGAGTCCCAATTTATATTCATAACAATTTATACTAAGAAGCTACTCTTTATACTTTCCACACAAGGAGTACTAAAGCTCTTCAATGTACAAGAAAAAACAAAACAAAAAAAAGTTTTTTTTTTTAATATTTTTAATTTGTAACAATGTAACAAACTACTAGATGTAGCAATCAACTACTACAGTTTATACCTGCCAAATACACAGCACTCAAGCACTTCAGCAGAAATGCAATAAAGGCATTCAAATGCCGGTATTGCACTGAAGACTGATTGGCTTCTGCCGATCATGGCCACCTAACACTTTATGCTTAGGGCAGGTGCCACCTTCACCACACCTTAAGTTCATAGGTGTGGTCTACGCTAATGACCACTGGGGCATTAATAAGCCTAGCCATGCAAGCCAAGTGTGTCCCATGAGTTATTGTGCCTGAGGGAGTATTTTAAAATGTGTATGTTAGTTAAGAAATTATTTAATGGCTGTCTCTGTCCATCAGAGACATAGTTGTCAGACCATGGTGAAGTTCTGATTTCTCATTTACTGGTCCAATTTGTTCTTAAATAGGGTTAGGGTTGGGAAGCCTATTACAGGAAATGAAGATTTTCTGAAACACATACCTGTCCCTCCAATATATCCAACTTAAGTCACAAGCAAAATTTAAATCCTTAGATCTAGTATCTCTGGTGCTGTTCATTTTGTGGATATGCAAAAGGTCCATCAGAGTGTGATCCAAGGATGCTGTGTATGCCAGACATAAATCACCTCTCAGCAGTCTGTAGGAAAAAGAGTACTGAGATGAGGCCTTGAGGCAATCTGCGTAGGACATTGTGTTTACTCTTTGTGTTCTCTTTCTGGGAAATCTCTGAAGGAGTTCCAGTTGTTGCATGTGCCTGGTAAGGTACACACTAAAGTGGGTATTATACTGAATAATTGGTCCAATTAGAGCTGAGTACAGTGGCACGATGACTTCCATAGACCTAAATGTCATACCCTTACTTATAAATTGAGTGACATTGAATGATATTCTGACTAACAAGAAACATGTTGATTGAAAGCTAGGTTACTACCTACATGAGTCTCCGAATCCCTGAGAGTTATGTCTACTTTTTGGGGTGTTTTATCAATAAGGTAATTTGTTTGGGTTGCCAGCTTCCCAAAAGCTGCTATTATGCATTGCTTGGCATTGAGTTTTAAGCCATGTTTTTTTGCACCAGTCATTTGTATGTGTTAGAGCTTCTTGTAAGATCTTAGTTTCTTCTGGTGTTTCTATAATCGTTCCTAGCTTGTAACCATCAGCAAACCTGGTAAGACAGAGGCACTTGACATTGGGGCTAACTTCTGAAAAATAGATACCAGACTGGAGCAGACCCTGCACAGAGCCCTGGGGGACTCTGCTTGTTACTGGCATCTTTGTGGAGGTGGTATCTCCAATCCTAACTTCCTGGGTCCTGTCCGTTACACAGCAAGCCATGCAACAAGTTACATAGGGGTTTATGCCTAATTCCATGTGTTTGCTTCAAATACCCAAGTGTGGTATTGTATCAAATGCCTTACCTAGGCCAAGGTAGGCAGTATATACAATTCTGTCATCATCTATTGCTTGTTAACCTTCTCAAATAAGTCCACCAGGTTCAGAAGGCATGACATGCCTTTGACAAAGCCAAACTGGGTTGGGTGTAATGTCTGAGGGTGTCCCATGCCATTGTTAATCATTTCCATGATAATTCTTTCCATGGCTTTGCATTTGAGTCTAGTCAGACTAATAGAATAAGCAAACAACTCAGTAGCTTAATAAAATCCATCAAAGCCAAGTTAGAGGCTGAAATAGTTATCCAAGCCAAAAACAATCACAACACATTTTTAATTAAGTTCATAACCTCAAAAGCCCAATGAAGCAATGCACTAAACTGTTTGCGAACAATGTTACCTATACTGAGGCTGAAGATATAACAAACTTACTGGCCAATAGATTTAGCTCTAACTTTTACCCTCTCTCCCCTCCATCTGTCCCTCAAGATGTACCTAAAACTGTCAAACCTCCAGCTATCACACAAAACCAAGTCCTGATAGTGCTATCAAAAGCTGAAACTATTGAATTGATTAGTCCTGGCAATATCAAAAGATAACTCTTAAATAGCATGAAACATGATTTAGCCACACCCTTAAATACACTGTTCAAGTTCAGCATCTATACAGAGTTTGTACGGGTTCCTATCAGTTTGTCAAAACTTCAGCAGTACACCATGTGTTCGAACTCTGAAGTTCGACAACTGATTATCGCGAAGCCACGGAACACCAAATTCTTTCACAGGGAAATAATTCGGTAGGCCATTTCTGTGGCTTCATGATTTTCAGCACTGTGGTGGAAAGTTACTGGTCGGGTTCAAGTAAGTGTGTGATTGTGTGGACGTTAAGGTTAGGGCTTGGGTTAGGTATGTTAGGTTTAGGGCATGGGTGAGGTGGGAGTGCGATAGTGACAGATTTTAGGGTTAGGGCGGGATAGGTGAGTTAGGGTTAGGGCGTGGGTCAGGTAAGTGTGCGATAGTGACGGACCTTAGCGTTAGGGTTTGGGTTAAGGTAAGTGGATAGATCGTAATGTATGTACAGTTTAGTGTAGGGTTATATGTAGGATTTTAAGTGTATGTGTGTGGATTGCTGTTTTTTTGGTGGGCTTGTGTTGTGTGTGTGTGTTTCTTGGAACAGCGATTTTTTCCCTGGGAAAAAAAATCGCTGTTCTAAGCCTTCAATGGTTTTGCACTTCGAGGTTAGAAGTTCAAACATATGGTGTTCCAACTTCTGCCATTTCGACAAAGTGATATAGACCCAGTTTGTACCATGCAAATGGAGAAAAGCTACAGTCATTCCCCTGCATAAGAGAGGACCTTCCACATGAGCAAGCAGCTACAGACCCATAAGCCTGACAGGCCTCATATGCAAAACCAGGGAAAGACGTATCATGGTACAAATCAATCAGGACATAGGTACCTCCAAACACTTGACTTGTTTTAGTTTGGATTTGTCAAGGGCAGGTCATGCTTACTCAACCGGATTTTTTGAAAAGGTCACCAAAGTAATGGATGAAGACAAAGTGGTATATACCTCATACCTTGACCTGGCCAAAGCTTTTGACACAATTCCCCACTCAAATATAGTAGAAAAATAAAATAAACTGGAAATAAACCCCTATGCCACCTGCTGGATTGTCAGCTGCCACAGAGATAGGATGCAAATTATCAAAATAGGGGAAGGTACTGCCACAAAGAGACCAGTCACCAGAGGAGTTCACCAAGGTTCTGTGCTGGTACCTGTCTTGTTTGGCATTTATTTTTCTGATGTAAAATTCAATACCAAAGGGCTCTGCCTGACTAAGTTTGCAGATGGTTTTATGCTATGAGCAGTCATCGAATCCCCAGATGACTTAGCCATCGTGTAGGAAAGTTTGTCCCAAACAATAACTGGTGCCAAAATCAAAGATTGAAACTAAATGCCAAAATAATGCATTAATGTATCCTTTGGGAAGTCATCTACCCCAAGGAACTACCACATTAACAATACACCCCTATAAATCAATCCAGTTGTTCAGGATTTAGAAACTTATGTGGACAGTGACTTAACTGTGACTAACATATATCCTTTGTTTTAAGAAAGTCCTTACTATGTTGCACAGCTTATAAGCAAGGGAATTGTGTCTAGATTTAAGGATGTCATTGTCCTTCTTTACTCTGCCCTCCTCAAACTAGTCATTGAATATAATGCTCCCTTTGCATGTATCTGTCCAGACACATTCAATAACTGGAATGTCCAGAGAGTTGCCTTACTAAAAGGCTACAAGGTCTAAACATGTCATACAAGGACTGCATCAAAGTCTTGTCACTATATTCAGCCTCTTACAGTTTGACAAGAGGTGACTTGTGCCTGGCATACAAGAGATTCTCTGGCTCAATACCAATGAATTTACTGCATAGCAACAAGACAAATGACATCAGAAATACTTGGTCTAGGGATCTAAACCTCTTCTACCACATCAACAGAATGGTTTGGAGGGACAGGCATATCTCGCAGAAGATACTGCTGCTATGGAACAGACTCCCCATTGATATAAAACAAAGTTTACACTTGTTCATATTCAAGCACAACTTAGTTCTATGGATGGAAAACAGAAATTTTACTCCAGGACTGTCCCTGTACTATCAATAGACAGAGGTAATGCCTAAATCTTTATCCCATGCTTTGGTCCCATCCAGTTATGTATGATATGATCCCAGTTATTCTCATTAGGGTTAATATATACATATTAACTATGGGATGGGTAAGTCCAGTATATAACTAAATAGGATAGGTTATTTTAAGCATAAAAAGAGAAATTGGCTAGGCTTAAAATGGCCCACAAGGACAGCTAGCCTAGTACTTGCCTATGTATCTATGATCCCATGGTTCTGTAGTTCCTGGAATCCATTGATGGTCTGCCCTTGAACAGGGGGATGGCCATTGCAGTTCTTCAGTCATATGGCATGAAGCCTATGCAGAGGCTATGATTTTAATAGTGATTCTAGTGGCCCTGATAGGTTATATTTCAGGCTATTTAGGACACATCTTGGGATGAAGCTGTATTTTTGGCAAAAAAGATTGCATTTATGATGTGCTCCCTACTGATAGTTGTATGGGTTATCCATCCATCCATCCATCCATCCATCCATCCATCCATCCATCCATCCATCCAGCCATCCATCTGTCCATCCACAACCCCTTTTTCCCATTTTTGCACATGGGGCCAGGGAGTCACTTCAGCAGTGACAATCATTTAGAGCCAAGGTTTACACCACTGGGTGGCTAACCCTGCCATAGTAGTTCTTCCATGCCACACACCTGCACATACACACTCACAACTATGGCCAGTTTAGAGTGTCCAATCCACCTACTACATCTCTTTAGAATGTGAGAGGAAACTGGAGCACCTAGTGGAAACCCACGTGAACACAGAGAGGACATGCAAACTCTGCATAGAAGGCACCCCAGCCAAGAATAGAACTGGGGAGTCTCTTGCTGTGAGGCAACAATGCTATCTTGTCAGGCAGTATTCTATAAGGGGTGGCTGGGGTGACAGGGGGTAAAGATGGAGCTGAATTTGTCAGACAGAAGATTTGCATCTCCCAGTTCTGTGAACATGACTCGATTTACCAACAGTTTGGCACACTGTTATGTGCTGACTTTGAGGTTTTGGACATAGCTAACGAAGACCTCATGGTTGCCCTTTGCCTGGGATGATATCTTCAATTCAGTGTTTGCTTTGTTGGGCATAATTACTCCTCTTAGTTGTCTACTCAGTTTGATGAGAGAGGTTTTATCTTTTTTTTGTGTTACGCTTCCTAATTTTAGCCATGACTTTTTTCTTTTGTTGTACAAACTGTTTAATTTTGAATTTCCATCAGAGTGGTTTGTTTTTTGAATTAGTTTTGGGATTACTTCTTGCAGGCACAGCTGCCTCTATGCAATCATTGACATGGCTTTACAGAATGTCTGATTAATTCCACATAGAGCCTTGAATTTTGACAGGTTATCACTTAATAAACAGTAAATTTGCCTTCA
The DNA here is from genome assembly GCF_019279795.1 of Protopterus annectens. NCBI lineage: Eukaryota > Metazoa > Chordata > Ceratodontiformes > Protopteridae > Protopterus > Protopterus annectens. The sequence goes on along the minus strand of NC_056734.1, from coordinate 638,369,890 downwards.
AACAGTTTCTAATTTTACAGAGTTTGCTGGGGTTTCAGAATTGATTCTTATTTCAAATGAGACTGTTTTGTTGTCTCACCTTACAAGTAAGCACATGGCACTGGGAGGGGTGCAGCTTTCTCCTATATTTCTGAGTACCAGGCCCAATAAATCTGTATCTATGGTAGGTGTATACAATAAATGGTCTAGGGTGATTGTGTTTACAAAGTCTAGGAAACTCTGCACCATGAAAATCTGGGGCCATTTATGATTCCCAGTTTATAAAGGGATAATTAAAGTCCCTCATGGGTATGGCGTTTGTTTGAATGGTGAGTGTCTCCAATAGGTATAAGTATGTGCTATGGGTTTCATGGGACATAAAGGGAGACCTATCACTTGTTAGGATATGCTATGAGACTTAGTCTATGATAATCTGGATATGAAGGAATTCTATTGAGTCATACTGTTTAACCAACCTAGAGCTATGCTTGTTATTGATGTAGATTGCTACACCACCACCTTTAGTCCCTGTCTGTGCAGTTGGTGGTCTAAATATGTAGAATACTTTGAGTTACGAAAATATCTCTCTAGCATGCCTTGTTTATATGATGATGTAGATTTAGGTCTTTAGTGTGTGTGTTTGTAGAGCTAGTGCGTTTGAAAAGAAACAGAATGTCATATAGAATGGATTACTTCATGGCTTGAACAGCAAAGATGCAGATCACCACGTGGCATCCTGTAGGCTACTAAGTATCAGGAGAGTCATGCTAATCTGTTGGGTAGTTAAACATTTTAAGACCTTTAATTTCCTTGGTTAGAAATCTTTTCAGCCTTTCCATTTGAGCAATATGCATGGATTCAATGATGTGTCAGATAAGGGAAGAGTACAATGGTAGGATAACTAGATATTCCCTAGGAAATCCACTGGGCCAGAATGAAGTACTTCCTGACTACTGCAGAATTGTGATGAATAAATGAGAGAGAGGCTTATCCAGATAAGTACTCAGGTCTCCTATGACCATATCTGAATGAAGAGGAGTATATTTTATATGAGCTGGGAACAACTTTTCTGCCAAATGCTTCTAAGCTGTACTTTATTTAGACACTGTTTTTGAAACACCATGCGTGTACATATTCCAATCCTTGTTGGAGCTGTTTTGTATCAGAAATAAGTAGAGACAGTCCCCATTTTGCAGTCATCAGCAAACTTGGTCAGTCACACGTCTGTGATATTGGCTTCGATATTTGCAAGATGATTGTCAAACAGGAGAGAGCATAGAGCTAATCATTGTGGCATCCCAGTGTTTACAAATTTAGATTCAGAAAGGGAACCAATAATTTTCATGTCCTGGGATCTATTGAATAGTCAATTTGCAATCCAGCAGACAATGTAGGGATTGTCTAATTTCTTAATAATACCAACATGGAAGATAGTGTCAAAAGTCCTGGCCAGGACAATATAAGCAGTGTACATAGAATGACCACTGCCCACAACCCCTGCAACCTTTTCAAAAAAAAAATCATATTAGATTCTGGAGTCAGGCCCTGCCCTTCATAAAACCAGACTGATTGGAGTGTAGATCAGTCAGGTTGCCTATGTCCACATAAATGATTTCTGCTATGCTAAATTCCATGGCTTTGCAAATAAGGCTGGTGAGACTGATGATGGGTCTACATTTACCAAGGTCTGTACTCCTGGCATCAGGAACAAACCATGTAGACAGAGTGAAGTGGAACAGTTTATGGAGAGGCTCAGACAGTGCACACTTGGTATTGATAAGAATACAGGCTAGTATAGTGTCTTCTCCCATGGAAGTATTATTTTAGTCTCTGCCAGAGATTCTAAGACCCATTCAAATCTGATTTCAGGGGAAACTAAATTCTCAGGAAAAGTGGGTGCAATAATGTGGGTAGGACTGTTAAACGTGGTACTAAATTTGTCTGTTAATATATATTAGCTATATTCTTGGAGTTAGAATGGGTGATGAACTCTGTGTATTTTTGCACATTAGTTCTTACTTTTCTGACATAAGTGAAGGAAGTTTCATAGTTTCATTTAGAATCTGTAGCAAACATAAGTTCATACTCTGCTTTATATTTTCTAATAGTGTCTTTTTAAGTTCCTTTCTGACATGTTTCAGTGTTATGTTGAGGTAGGGAGATGGGGATTTCTTGCAACTTTTTTATTATGTTCCTTCTTTTGTTGTGTGGTTTATTAATACAGGAGCAGACAGACATTCACAAATTTATTGCTATATTTAAGATGGATGGGTACTGACTTTTCTATGCAACTGTACAGATGTTGGTAGAAGTCGGAGTTGAATGTGGCAGCCGTCTCATCTGGGTCCATTTGCAATACTGTATTGAGAATTTCTATAATGCTTCTCACTTTGTGCAAAGAATATATTCATAGGCACCACATATGTTAAGGGGAGGGAGATAGATGTACTGAACTATGTATTGTCATGGATTTGCTGTTTTGTCCCTTATATATTTTTGTTGGTTTCCCAATTGCTAAAAGAATCAATCAATCTTTTAAATTACTGCTGCATTGTATTAGTTCCATTACACAGAGAAGAAAGATGTTTTCATTTTATGATCTTTTTTAAATTCATTTTAACAGTCTGTATATGCCTTAGCAAAGGTCTTTATGCCTATATTAGTAATTCCAGTACAAAGTTGCACTGTATTTTGCTGTGGTCTAACTGTTGGCATTAAACCCTACTTTCATTCTTATGCAGTGAGTGTATGTCAGACTAGTTCAAGACTTGTCTTTGCATTAACACAGTTCCAAGTCAGTCATATCAGAGCTAAGGATCTGATTGTTTCCTCCCACCCACCCTAATGCAGTGGTAGTTATTTACATCGGTAGCTTGGTAGAAAGAGATGAATGTATTTCCGTGTTTCCAGCTCACATCCCATTCCTGCTCTTCCATGGTTTCCCTTTCTTTTTAGTGGTTCCCTGTAGCTCTTAAAGAATTCATCTGCATTATCCCTTGCAACCCACTGTGGTAGTCCATTCCATGCATTTGACCTTTTTTGTAAACTAATACATAATTATTAACACAAAATCCACTTCAGAGCCAGTCAATCCAAGGTCACAAGCCCCAATAATTTATAAAAATCCACAGGTTTGTTCACAAAAAGGTTTATTCACAACAATGTAAATCCACAAATTAAGGTTAATACATAATCATTCCTATTCAGCTCTTTTCCCTCACAAGCCATGTAGTCCTGTATATGCAGACCATGTCCACTCTATCTCTACTTTCTTCTCGACAGTTTGGTGCCGTAGTTTTTTCCTTCCAATCCCTTAAAAGTCCCGGTTGCTTTCTTCTGGATTCATGCTGGTTCCACACTAAACTTTTCTGAACAGTGCTCCCAGAAATGCTTGCAGTACTGCAGCTGCAGTTTTTCCTATCATGGATGAATGTGACAGTTATATATCTGTTAATGAGTTAATCATCCAAACATTCTGTTCATAGGTTCACAGGTTAATTGCTGTTTACTAGGCTAATGACCACAAGGGCCTTTTTAAGCCTAGCCATGCATCCCAAATCTCTGACAAGTTCTGATACCCTTAATAAGTGTAAGCATGGGCCTGAGAGATGAACAATTTACAGGTTACCTATGTCCATTAGAGAGATAGGTCCCAAATCAAGGATGAATTTCTGGTTTCCCATCCAAATGTCAAACTTTCACTTGAATTGGGTTAAGGATGAACTCTGCTTCACATGGATGGGGAGCCTGTTCCATAGATGGGGTAGTCTCTGGGATCCATACCTATCTCTCCAACAGGTTCTATTTATACCACAGGTAAGGCTTAAGTCTTTAGAATGGGTAACTATGATGCTGTTTGTTTTGGGGATATGCAGGAGGTCCATCAGAGTGGGGTCTGAAAATGCCCTGTATGCCAGGCATAGATCTCCCCTCAAAAGCCTGTAAGAGACAGAATACAATGATAGGGCCTTGAGGCGGTCTGCACAGGAAATTTTACTTATGCTCTGTATTCTTTTAGTGAGGAACCTCTGTGGATGTTCCACTTGTTGCATATGCCTGGTTAGGTACATACCAAAGGGGGCATTGTACTCAATGATAGGTCTGATGAATGCCAAATACAGTGGAACAATGACTTCCTTGGACTTAGATGCCATACCGTTGTTTATACATTGTGCAAAATAGAATGATTTCTTCACCACTGTAGAAATGTGATGGTTGAAGGTCAGATTACTATCTATGTTTAGTTCATAATATTCGCCCATTTAGTCTGTATTTAATTGTCCAGTGCTACCTTTAGGACCACTCCCAGGTCTTTGTCTTATTGCACTCCTTTGAATAATATCTTCAAAACATCTACTCACTGTTCCCTGGTTACTGCAGCACCTGAAATGAACCTTAGCTACCTACTGTCAGCCTTGGTTTATAACTTCTTATATTTCTTCCCAAAGCAAACCCTACCATCTCCATAGTCTTTATGCCAGTTTTAAAGAAGCTGGTCCATTCTCAATGTCCATTATTATGTCCAGAGGTACACACTAGAGGTAACTGCACTAAAGAATCACCTTGTTGCTACCTTACTTCACTGTCTTGCAGCAGAGTTTCACATACAGCCACTCTGACTCTCTTCCTCTAGACATTGCTGCATCCATGTTTCCATTCCCTCATCCTTTTAGCTCAGTCAGTAGCCTGCTGTGTTGCATCAGTTCCACATTTATTGATTCTATTTATCATTTGATAATCAGGTAAGCAAGGTTTGTCCAAGGACTCTTTCAGCTACAAACTGTGACTTAAGATCAAATATAAATATACAGCACATAGCATATAGAGAACATAGATAGCTAGTCAGCTGCTGTGTTTTGGGAAGGTAAAATGAAATCAGATTACCCAGAGAAACCCCACAAAGAAATAGGAGATAACATGCAAACTCCATAATGGCACACAGTGAATAAAACTCAGTACAGACCTTTGTACACCGAGATAGATATCTAACCAATGAAAAGTGATGCTTTCTCAGAGAGGGATTTTGAAGCCAAGAGTGAAGATACTCACTGGACTTTAAGCAGAAGCTGTTGAAGATATCGGTGAATTGTCTGTGTATCTACTGAAGGTGTAGCAGGAGCCTAATTGTGTATATACTGAAGGAGTACCAGGAGTATACATGTATTTACTGAGGGAATATCAGCAGGATACCAGTGTACCAGGAGCCTAACTGTGTATCTACTTACTGAAGGAGTACAAGGACCCTAAATGTGTATATACTGAAGGAGTACCAGGAACATAAATGTATCTACTGAAGGAGTATCAGGAGGACACCAGTGTACCAGGTGCCTAACTATGTATCTACTGAGGGACTATAAGAAGCCTAACTGTGTATCTACTGAAGGAGTACCAGCAGCCTAACTGTGTATCTACTGAAGGACTAATAGGAGACTATGTATCTACTGAAGGAGTACCAGGAGCCTAACTGTGTATCTCTGAAGGTGTAGCAGGAGCCTAACTGTGTATATACTGAAGGAGTACCTGGAACATAAATATATCTACTGAAGGAGTATCAGGAGGATACCAGTGTCCCAGCAGCCTAACTGTGTATCTACTGAAGGAGTATCAGTAACCTGACTGTGTATCTACTGAAGGAGTACAAGGAGTCTAACTGTGTATCTACCAAAGGAGTACCAGCAGCCAAACTGTGTATATACTGAAGGAGTACCAGGTGCATAAATGTATCTACTGAAGGAGTATCAGGAGGATACCAGTGTACCAGGAGCCTAACTTTGTGTCTACTGAAGGACTAATAGGAGACTATGTATCTACTGAAGGATCACCAAGAACCTAACTGTGGATTTATTCAAGGAGAACCAGAAGCATTGCTGTGGATGTATTTGGGAATTACAGGGCAGCTTGGGAAGAATGCAATACCAAGCCTGTGGAATACAAGGAATATTGCATTTCATTTTCACTCATTAAAAGTGGACTAACCAATACAGACCTGAAGTGTAGGTAATATGAAACATGTTAAACACAATTGTGTTTGTTTTCAAATATCTATATCCGCATCCTTATCTGTCTATCTATCTATCTAAAAATAGATAGACATTTTTACTTTTATATGTTGGTGCAAGTTTTCACTGAACCATGTTGTATCTATTAACAAGCCTAATTCCTCACAATGTACTAGGTGCAGACTTACTCCCCATGTAAAAGCCTATCCTTGAGGTTCACTGAGTTGGGTTTCACTGAATTATATTCATTAAATATTCATAATTCTTGAAAGCATTAAGACTATTTTATATATATATATATATATATATATATATATATATATATATATATATAAACAAAGAAAAAATAAGTTATATTGTGACTATACAAAAATAAAGAAATGCAATGGCAAGTTTGATTGGAGGCATATATTCCACCTGGATTAAGTTACAGTATTAATTTAGAACAAGAGTTGAGAATTAGAAGTATTATAGGAGGAATTTGTTGATACCAATAAGACAATGTATAGATTCAATGTTTATAATTGTATGATTTGAAAATGTTAAATATTAAGTAGGCCTTGTCAGAATTGGTGAGGAAACAGCCTACAAGGATGAAGTGGAGCATCTGATAGGCTGGTGCAATAGCACCAATCTGGCCTTAAATATAAGCAAGACCAAATAATTAATAGTGGACTTCATGAGGATTCATGAGATACAGCAACTACTAGAAATTAAAGGGGTGGTAGTGAAAAGAGTCAAAAACATCAAGTTCCTGGGGATGCACATCTCAGATGACCTATCATGGTTGCCTCATATTAGCCACACAGTGAAGAAGGCACAACGACATCTGTACTTCCTATGGAAACTGAGGAAGGCAAACCTGTCTCAGTCCATCCTCAATGCCTTCTACAGGGGGATCAACGAGAGCATCCTCTCAATTAACATAATAGTTTAGTATGGTAACTGTAAAGCATCTGACTGCAAGGATCTCCTGAGAGTCATGAGGACAGCAGAAATGATCATTGGTTCCTTGCTCCCATCCATGGATGAGCTGCATGAGACTCCGTGTGTGGGAAGGGCTAGGAAGATAATCAACAATCCCACTCACCCTGCCCATGGCATGTACTTTTGCCTTTCCTCGGGCAGGTGGCATTACAGCTTACACTGTAAAACATCTAGATTGAACACAAGCTTCCCTCTATCCATAAGGCTGCTGTACTTGAATGCCAGGCACAACAGTGACTAATAGGATCAATATGCTACTTGCTATGACGTATCATCTATAGTAATCACTCTAGCAAATTGCTTTAATAATTGGTACAGTTAGCCTGATTTTTTATGCTATTACTTCTTAGATGTGCAATAGTCAGGACTGAGTCACCACACCATACATGTGCAATATGAAAACCAGAATATATCATACTACAAGTGATGAAGTGCAATATTCTAAGCAGTCACAATGTGATGTCATATTCTTGCAATACCTGCTAGTATAATATTGTCTAATGTCTTCCTGTCGAATTGTGGTAATTTATTGTGTTGTTAATATTTTAATTGTTACTGTATGTTCATTAGTCTTATTGTCATTCAAACTATGTGTTCATTGTCATGTCTTGCAAAGCAACGTAATTTTTTTCAGATTGCACTGCTGTGTATATCTGATCGACGATAACGTTTCCTTTGACTTTGACTTTCATATTTGTTGTGTAAAGAATTTTACCAGACATTTGTTGTGTGTTGTAACTTTTGTTGTGTGGTATTTAAAGGACAGTTAAATTGTTATACATGAGTCTGAAAACATGAAGAGAAGGTGAATTGCTTTTGTTAGGAATATTTGCAAAATGTGTGTGCATGCGTTAGGTTAACCATCTGCTTTCAAAATAACACTTTAAGGCATTTTTCAAAGCACTGCAGAGTATCTAAAAAAATGAGTTCCATTAATATTTAGTAAGGCAATGTACACTTTCAGGAATAGTAGACCAGGTAAACAAGAGTAAAATAACACGCAAACTGCATGAAGCAGAGTCAGAATAGCACACTAACAGAAGAACAACAAGCTAACACAGGATGATGAATGGTCACTGATCATAACCAGCTTTGATAGCGAAGCTCAAGAGGTAAATCTTAACATCCATGTCAACAAGGATATGATCGGTAAGACCCAATCATTATTTGTTGCAGTGCTTGGAGCTTTATCTGTTCTATGTTCTACCAGTTATAGAAAAAGAAAATGTAGTGGTGGCAGCAGAAAAGAATGTTCTTCTGAAGAATAATTATCTTTAAAAGCAGTAAGACATTTCATTTTGGTGCTGTTTTTCTTTATAAGTGCAGCAGAGTGAAGGTCTAATTGCTTTTAAAGCTGTTTTGCCTTCTGCCGCTGCCCTTTGCCAGACAACACTGTCTTCTGTTAATAACAAGCATGCAACTTGACCATAACAGTATTTAATAGTGCTTAATAAAGCCTTGTTAACTCTTTTCCACCTGGCCTGACTGGAATTTCAGACTTCCTAAAGCCTGCAGAGTTTCTGCCTGAGAGCTTTTGCCTGAGCTAAAATTTTATTATGTATATATCTTGATAACCATAAAAGTTGCAAAAAAGAAAGTCATTCTGCACACACGCCTTTTCACAATGATGTTATTAATATGTTAGCCAGACCTAATGGTAATTTTATATCGAACATGTAATTCAATAATATGTCAATTTTATGATAATTATGCAAACAAATATCAATGTCTCTTTAACTGTACTAGATAGACCCCAACTATTAGTACAACTTTTGTTCACCCATATATTCATTTTTGTGCAAATCAGTTTTGTAGATGACACTCAATTTTTGAGACATTTGCATAATTATGAATGGTTTGCATAATTATGAATGGTATGCATATCAGCATATTTAATGAACAAATAAGTGTAAAAATCTACAAAGCAGTGCCAGTTAGATGCCAATAATCATTACAGAATTTTTCAGCACTGTGTATGCTTTCATTTGATGTTATGGAGTACTGTATAAATGCCCTCTGGTTCAAGTTATTAATATGATTATAAAGATATGGCATATACTTCTAATATTTCCTGAAAACAGCTCACATTTTATCTGGTGAGCAACCTTTTCTGACCACAATGATAACTGTGTATACAAAATGCTCTTTTGAAATACACCCAGATGGACAATGCTTAATATATTTACTGTAATAAGATATTTATGCAAACATGCATATGTTGTTCCTAAACAAGGATAAATATCTGTACAAGTGGCAGTAAGCAGAATGCAGGTAACAATGATGACCTTTTCAGCATTATGCACTCTTTCAATTGATACTACAAAGACCCATACCTACTCTATCTAGTCCAAGTTATTTGCTTTGGGATAGTTCCTAACTGTATTTCTGGGGTTACTGAGTTGATCTTATTTCAAAGGATACAGCTTTATGTTCCTAGGACTGGGGTGGGGGTGGGGGCAGTGCTCTTCCAAATTGGTGAGTACCAGATCCTTTTTATTTGAAACTCTGATGGATGTGCACAAAATCTGGTCAAGGGTATTTATGTTAATAAAGTTCAGGCCGTCTATGTCCATTCTATAGTGGTACTTAAAGTCTCCCATGAATAGTGTATCTGGTTAAACAGTGAGTGTCTCCAGTAGGTGAAGTGTGAGTTATAGGATTCTAGGGACATAGAGGGTGACCTATATCTTCCTAGGATATTTATTTATTTATTTGACATTTGTTTATTGGGAAAGTCTGACTGGGTATAAGCCCATTCTCAGCAGAGACCCAGAGAGAAAAGCTCCACAGTACACATTAAACAGAATTTAAAAAAATGAACAATGCTTACAAATATTAAGACAATAAGAAAGTAGTACAATTTGTGAATATAATAAAAGAAAATAAGCAAAATATAAGGCAAGCAATAAAGATGACCATACATTATATACAACATAGAAGAAAGTTACTAATATGCATGTTACATGATGATGCATGAAAAATATATAACAAAATAAGCAATAGGTCATAAATGCCATATACTCTTTCTGGTCGTAGAACTAGGTAGTAAATTTAAGCAATAGGTCATAAAAGCCATATACTCTTTCTTGCAGTAGAACTAGACTGCCCATACATGTCAAGCAGAGTGCCTCCTTGGCCCTCTTCAAAAGAAACTTGACGATCGGATGGGAGAAAGGAAATTCACCCCCGGGGATCACGTCAATCGCCCTGCTAGACAGGGGTCCAGGGAAGTAAATAGTGTGGGAAGAAATAGGCAGGGAATTGTTATGGCTAGGCTTGTATAGGCCCTAGGGCCAATAGCCTAGTACCAACCTATGAACCTATGAAATTGAAAAAGTTTTGATTTGAGGGAATAGTGAAGATTGGTTAGGATAGGTGAAGCACATAGAAGGGAGGGTAAGAGATAGGTGGTGGCAAGTTTTACTCTTGTGGAGTTAGAGATGAATTTCTTAGCCCTAAACATCATGCCCAATTTTTGATTATTTTTTTATGTTGTTGCTGATATGTAGGTCAAACTTAGGATTATTGTCAATAGTTACACCTAATAGTTTTGTATATGAAACCATATTGATTGAAGTATTGTTTAGAGAAGTAATAGCAAAGTTAGAGGTATCTTGAGAAAAGTGTTTTGGTAAAAGTAATTGAAGTGTAGTTTTTTTTTTTTTTTTTTGTTAAGTAGTAAATGGTTATTGGTGAGCAAAGATTCAATGGAATTGAATGCTTCTTGAATTATAAACTCTGTAGATGAGAGAGCCCTGGCAGAGCAGATTAATGTAGAGTCATCAGCATATTGAATTACTGTGGCTTGTTTATAGCAGTATTAAAATGGTTAATAAAAATGTTAAAGAGACATGGACCTAGTATTGAGCCTTGGGGTACCCCAGTGCTAACAGGCAAGTAAAGAGAGAAGTTAGAGTTCCATTTGACAGACTGATATCTGTTAGAGAGATAGCTAGTGAACCATTGTAAGAATGTTTTGGTTCAGCCCAGAAGAGAGAGTTGGTTTAAAAGTTGAGGGTGGTAGACAGTATCAAAGACTTTGGGTAGATCTAAGAACAGAGAAAAGGCAAAGTTTCCTGAGTTACAAGCTTTGTTGACAGCGTCAGTAAAGGATTTTAGAGCAGTGATAGTGCTGTGTGCTGGTCTAAATCCATGTTGGGTGGGAGAGAGCAGATTGTTCTCAAGTAAGTATTGAAGAAGTTGTTTATGGATACTCTTTTGTAGAATTTTTGATAATGGTGAAAGAATGGCAATTGGCTTATAGTTAGAGATGTCTGTGGAGGGGCCACCCTTTGTGGAGAAGAATGATGAACGATTTTTTCCACAGGGAGGTGACATAAGATGGGTCTATTAATGATTATTGAGACAGGGCAGGCAATTGAGTCTGCAGCCATTTTTAGAAATTCATTAGGAAGATTGTCTGTAGAGGGAGAACATGGCCTGAGCTTGCACAGGAAGGATTTGATGAAGGAAGTAGGAATTGGCTGAAGGAAAAATATGGACTGACATGTAATAGGAGGCCGAGAGAGGGTAGAGAGAGATGGAGGGAATTTGTTAGTGATGGAAGCTATGCTATTGATGAAGTAAGACTTAAACTGAGTTACTATGTCAGGAGAGGTACTGTCACAGGAGGGTTGGGGGGGGCTGACTTCCTGGGTTTACGATTTTTTCGATAGTGTGCCAGATTTAATTCTACATTTGATCGAATGGGCTCTAGAAGAAGCATGCAGGAATAAGGATGTTTTGGTTAAACTTTATTTCTCAGATATTCCTAAGAATGTGTTTGGGTCTAGGCCGGCTGCTGTGAATAGTCCAGTGCATAGAATCACACTTACTTTTTCAAGTGATGTTAATGTGATGTGTTATATTATAAAGAAAAATTGGCCTGTTCTTATGACGATCCCATAACTGAGTAAAGTGCTAGGACCCTCACCTAAATTTGCCTTTAGGAATATTAAAACACTTAAACAATGTTTGTGTTTTAGACAGCAGCTCTCTGGCATGAAAGTAACCTCAGAACGTAAAGGCACATACCCATGTCGGTCCTGTAGTGCTTGTAAATACATATGGAGCATAACCTCCATTAATCATCCAAGAATTATCGAGTTTGGTTTTTATGCAGATTGTAGTACTAAGAATATAGTTTATCTGACTAAATGTGTAGAATGTGAGGGGTTCTATATTGGTAAACCTAACCATATGCTAAAAGAGAAAATACTGGAACATTACAATGACATTAAGAATAAGAACTTTTGGTTTTAAGCATTGTTTATGATAGTATAAGGGAAGAGGGCATATGCAATGAAACAGTATTGTAAACTATGCTGTATTATAGACCGTAGGGCTAATATTAGTCCAGGTCTTAATAATTATGTCTCGTTAAAATCTACCCTGAGAAAAAAATGCTTACATCATTGAGGTTATTGATCAGATGTTGTCATGTGATCCATACTTGAATGATTTGTTGGTTTTAACATATGGTCTGAAGAAGCGGAGTTTCCGCGAAAGCACTCAACCATTTCTACAATTATTTTATTAAAGCTGCTCAGCCTATAGTGGATGTCTGTTTTCTACTTATTTATTTATTTTTTAGACATTGTCCTGGTCCTCTCTACAATCGTTTTTTGCCTGCATTTATTTTCTGTTTTAAACCATATTATCGTTATTGTTCTTGAATCTTTGGAAAAGAGTTGCACTGATTTCCCACTCTCTCTTGCGATCACTGTTCAGTGTCATTTCCTTTGTACCTAGTGAGCTTCAGTAAACTTGTAACCTTGTCTGTTATTACTTGATACGTTGGGCTACATTCTCAGACATACTTCAAGAAATGCATTTTTGGCTGTTTCATGTAGTATAAAAAGGTGTCATATAAGTCCTCTGTAATACACACTGTACAAACCTAGTAAATGAAGCTTTTCTTTCTACCGACTCATTTAAAATCCATGCATGTTTTTATTGTCTTGTGTTTGATACTATGCTGATTTCATTTTTATTTTGCCATTGTCTCTACCCTTGAAATACACATGATATACAAAAAAAGCTGACGAGACCATGCGACAGATTTAAATTTATGTTCAGTAATATTTATAACCACACATTTAATGTAAACAAAATAATATAAAGGTAGTCAGACAACATATTTTCTGTTATGCTTTATGATAGTTATGTTATATTTTGTTGCCCTTGTAAGTGCAAATCATATAAAACTAGAAGACATTTGGCAGTAAATGCTCAATGAATTCTCAATTCACCTTATAATGACTATTAACTGTGGCTGCACTTATCAGAATGAATTGATCTGTGCTGAACAGCAGACAGTAAGGCCATGCATATAAGCATTTCTTTATGCATTCTGCATAACTTCACAACTTGCAAATGCAATTTTTATGAAATTTATAGTCTGTACCTTTGAATCTGTTATCTTTCCCCTTTCCTCCTCCACAGGACATAAGTGAGAGTGAGCTGTTATCAGCTCAGCACGTCGTCCCTTGTAAAGCTCTGGAAATAAATACATCTCTTATCACATTAGTCCATTAGTAGCTGCTGAGACTCTGATCAGAGTGGCTTTTATTTGAGAACCTAGTAATTAAGTTTCAGGGAGTTAGGAATTTCTGCTTCTTTCTGTTATAGTGGGATTATATAAGCATGGTCATGCACACAGTCAAGGTTATTGCATGTAATAACACTCCAGCATTTTACTCACACATTTCATATTTTAGCCAGCAATATTTCAGATGTCTGCAGACAGATTAGTTAAAAAGAAGAGAGAATAGCAAAATATATTCTGGGATATACAAACCCAGACACATGGATACTCTTAAAACCTGATGTTAAATTTTTGGATCACTCAGTTATGTATAGTTCCTTGCAAATATATTGCTCCCCTGTATTTTGTCTGCACTACTCTTTCAACCTATCCGAACAGCTAACAAACCCTTCCAGTTTAATTTTTTAGCCATAGCTTCCAAAAGACACTGATATTATCCCACAGATTCCATTCTTTAATGAAATACCTCATATTGCTTCTCTAAACAGTCTTGTCATGTTAATGACTTAAAAGCTCGAGAAAGTGTCACTAGTTAATAGTAGAAACGAAGCTTCCTTTTATCTATGTCACTCATGTAATCATTCCCTCCACCAAGAACGCCCTGACATCTCTCACCCCTGACATCTCTCACTCACTGCCTGTTACTCCTGCCATCCTGAATAACATCAATTGCTCTTTACTGCATACAGTCAGTATGTCTTTTCCTCCTTTATCAAATAGTTTCAGAAACAACAGGGGTTGGCAGGGTGGCCTAATGGTTAAGGTGTTTGCCTTACAAACACAAGGTGCAGGGTTTGAATCTCACAAGGGATAAATGGCTAGGCTTAAAATGGCTCACAAGAGCAGTTAGCTTAATACTAATCTATGAACCTATGAACACACAGCCAACAATATGTAACCAAAACTGTGAGTTATGTAAAGACGTGTGTCATGTACCTTTGTATATCAGTATACTCTATGTCCTACTAAACTTTTGGCACTGTAAGTAGTCCTTCATTAAAGAGTCATATTACAGGGCAAACAGATGTGTATTGATAAATACGTTTCCTTACATACAAGTGCCACTCTTAATTACGTGGTGGTATGCTGCATTTTATTCGCAGCCTACGTACCTATACTGAAACATGCCACATCAAGTTACAACATTGTTATATGTACAAAGATTACATAATCTTATAGTGGCATGTACCACAAGTCTTCAAGTCATTACGTTGGGCACAAGCAGTTTATTGTTTAATCTGCTTGAGAGGGGTGGTGACTGGGGGCTGACATGAGGAGCAGAAGGACAAATGAAGGTGTATTACACTTGCCATTTAAGCAAGTGAAAAATGAGCCCCCTCTCCAAATGTATTTGTCTTCATTTCATGTCATGGCCCTTTAGTTTTTGTGTAAATATGTTAAGGATTGGATTGCTCTGGAAATCTGGTACAGAGAGCACCGGCTTTAAGTTGTGCAGCAAGCTGCTCTCATCTTTAAAAGAAGTTCTGGTTTTATAGATATAGCAACGACTACTAGAATGGGTGGTGATGATGAGTTCCATGAGAAAATTATTGTTGCCTGATCTTTTAAAAGGTCTACGACTTGGAGTATAGTTCCAGTAATGATTTGGAATAGGTGAAATATTTTTCATAACTTTGCCCTTGTTCCTGATTTCTTTCATGGCTTTCTTTGATGGGTTAACAACTACAGATCTTTAAGTTGTAAAGTATCTTATAGCTGGCAAATGCCAGCACTTGGAAAACATAGAGTCCTTACTCATGGATTAATTATAATGACTTAATTTGAAGCATAATTAAACGACAACCCTTAAAATTGTCAAGCAGTGCATTACACGCACACTTAATAATATTGAGCATACAATATCAGCTGAGGTATTTTTCTATGAGTGAATTATCAGATATGCTTTGAGCTTTGTTGTCTTTCTGTATTAAAATTTCACTCCAAATTGTGACACTAGATCTGATGGTGCAAAAAGAGTAGGACATTTTAATCAAATCCTTCTGGAACCTCCTTTATGTTATTATGGCATAATACTGATTGTATTAAGAGCTATGGCTTTCTTGGACAGCTTTTGAATAGCTAAGTATTTCAACAACAAGGTCAACAACTAGCCTTTTATGCTGGAATTTAATTACTCCTACAGTCTGTAAAATCAGTCAGTTGTTTTGGAACAGGTGGCTGTGAACAGGGTTTAATGGCAGATAAATGTATGTATCCTGAAACATGAGATTAAAAATGATGGCCAGTGGTTAGATGTGTCTGTCCTAATTAAATCTGCACACTGTTTCTTAGGACAGACAGTAGGACAGTTAGTCAAATCCCTTAAAAGTGCCTTTTGTTAAACTTAGTGCTTTTTCAAATGATAATCCACTCTTGAAGAGTAAGATAAAAAAGGAATTCTTATATTCAAAGTCAGTATTTAAACCAATATGAGAATGATTCGGTCACTAAATGCTAATGATCTCCTGCTTTCATCAGAACTGCAGGAAAGGACAGAAAGTGGGTGAAGTCCTTGACTCTATGCTTTTGGATATTTGGCATCCACTCCCAATAATTAAAAGTCAGTTTACTTATGTACTTCTGAGCCACTAATATTTCTCCTTTCACCCTGGATGACCCTACCACAATATCTGACTAATCAGTATTATGAATTAAAGCTAAGCAAAACATTCATAGTAGGTAGAAATTCTTAAGATGACTCTAACAATATAGAACCACAAAAGGGCAGAAACTATGTAGCTAATAAAGATGACAACATAAAATAAAGTGTTTTCACTTAACATTATCATCTAAGTTTAAAACTAAGTTAATTATTATCTAAGTTCATTATTACCACGGTGGTGCAGCAGTAGCATTGTTGCCTCACAGCAAGAGGTTCTCCCGTTTGATTCTCGGCTGGAGTGTGGGGAGTGCCTTCTGTGTGGAGTCTGCCTGTCCTCCCCGCAGTTGGGTGGGCATTCGAAAGACATGCGTAAATGGGTGTGCCTTTGTTGAAGGTTGAACGTTGAGCTGGCAACTCAGTGTTCGTGAAAATCTACTGCCAATCATTAGCGGACCGGAGTTCCACTGTGGCGACCCCTAACCGGGAAAAGCCGAAAGACAACAACAACAACAACATTATCTAAGTTCATTATCCCTTATATGGTTACACAGTTATCTGTCTAACCGAAAACAGGCTACAAAATGAGAGAACAAACTTTCTCCTCTACAACCAGTAACCACTGGAGTACCCCAAGGTTCCATACTTGGTCCCCTCCTTTTTGTCTTATTTACCAACAACTTACATTCTGCAACCCAGTTTGCCACTGTCATCCAATATGCAGACAACTCCTCTCTTATCGGATCAGCCTTTCCCATGCAACAAAAAATGCAAAAAGCTTTCCTCAACATTGAAAATTACCTCTACAACCATCAATTCATTTTAAATCCAAACAAAACAAAATTAATGATTTTCACAAACAAATCATCAAAACACAGCTCTCTACCTCGCGATATTCTCTCCTCTAATGGCACTAAGATTGAACCTACAAATGAGAACAAGCTCCTAGGAGTTATTATAGCTAATAAACTAAAATTTGACAAACACATCTCACTGTCAATAAAGAAAGTTTACACAAAACATGGAGCTCTATATAGGGCCAAACCATACCTCACAAACCAAGCCAGACGAGCCACAGCTAGATCTCATTTAATTTCTACACTACTCTACTGCTCACAAATTTTCACCAATCTACATAAAGCTTACATTAATCACCTAGAGTCCTGATATAATAAAATTGCTAAGTTTGCTACCAATCAAGCCCATATAACTCATATTTTTTCCTGTTCTTCAACTACTTAAATGGTTGGAATTGCTAAACCTATTAAAACTAAACCAACTTACTTTTGCCCACAAAACAATAGATTACCCCAGCAACTGCCCTGCACTCTCATCCCTGATTCAACCAAACTTTAACTGTAAATCTCTTAGAACTTCTCACAGGCTAATGCTTAAAGTTAGCCAGTCTCATAACTATCTTGGTGACACCGTCTACTCCCACAAAATAGCTAAGGTTTGGAATGCTCCTCCTCAGCATATCCAAAACAACCCCAACTTATCCTCGGTTAACAAAAGCCTAAGAGTTTATCTCAATAGCAAATGGCTCTGCCTCTGTTAAGCTCCTTGCTAGTTGGCTCTTTCTTGTTATTTCACATCCTTCTTTCTCTTATACCATGTTTCCCTTTTAAGCAAATAATGCTTTAAACCCTTGCTGTTTTCTTTTTTCCTGATGGACACAGCTCTTTCTCTGCTGGAGCTTGTACATTTTTGTACTTTTTTATTAATATGTGTCTTAACGAGTATTTGTCCCATACGTAAATATGTTTTTTATCACTTATTATGATTTGTTGTTATTTTAACTTTGGTAAATTTTGTTTGTAAATGTTAACTGATTGCACTGCTCTGGAGAGTTTCTTCCCGGGTCTCCACTGAAAACGAGCTTCTTGCCCAGTCGGACTCTACCCAGTTAACAAATGTAAATAAATAAATAATTAAATTACTAAAATTAAGGTTTTATAAATAACCTACAGTATAAAGTCTCAAAATGGTTTGAAAATTTTGTTTACAAGGAGAAAACAACTGAAGGGAATGTGTGGTGCACTTTGTTTTATATCTAGGTTTTCCCTTGCTCCTAGTGATGTTCAGCTACTTAAACATTCTGGCTATGGAAAAGAATCATATACTGTTGTTGGGTCTATATTAGATGATCGAACTTTCAAAAGTTTGACTGTCATATGGTCGACACCATATGATCGAAGTTTTGAAAGTTTAAACGTTTTAATGGAGATCTTCATACAGCGTGGAATGGGAAGATTTCCCTTTTCTGGACTGTAGTGTGATCTCAGAGTTGGTATATTTAAGGAGCGGGAGTGTGATGGGCACATCTCCCCATGTGGGGGGTGCAGTGGAGCTTGCCTCCCTGCTTAAAATATTCAGGTAGGTTATTTGTGTAGTTTATGTTTTTATTAGATTTTCGAACTTTTAAAAGTATGATCATATAGTGTCGACCATATGGCAGTCGAACTTTTGAAAGTTAGATTATTTAATATAGACTCCTATTGTCAACTGACAGTGATACTTATGAGGAACATCAGAAGTTCTTTTGCTTTCTTTGTCTTGTATTTCATTTTCAAAGTTTCAAAACTTCAGTCTTCTGGTCTTGGCTGTTTTAAGTTCGAAGTTTTGAAACTTTGAGTTTTAGAGGTAGACACACACACACATGCACACACACACACGCACACACACACACACACACACACACACACACACACACACACACACACACACACACACACACACACACACACCACATGCGAGCGCGTGCACACACACACACACACACACACACACACACACACAATATATATATATATATATATATATATATATATATACATATATCTTTAGGCATATATCATGTATATCTTTAGGCATACATCATGCCTTTTAAGCAATCTGCGCTTAAATGTGACAAACACTGGAACTGTAGATCAGCACAGTGGATGAAGCAGAGGCAGATCTAGAAATCTACATGTCCTAATAAATCACTTGTGTGTGTTTGCATTTATTATGTGTTTACTGTGTTTTGTTTGTGTGAATGTGCACTGGGGAAGTGTCAGCAGTCCAGACAGCAGGCTCTGAGTATTAAAAGTATTAAAAGTGCGTGCACGTGACTGCATGACTTGCAACCCTCATAGCTCAACCCAGTATGAGTGTCTGTTAAGACATACATTTTGGCGAGTTTCACAAAAGTGATGCTACTTCTTAGTAAAATAAGTGCTTAAGCAGGTGAGTTTTCCTCTAAACTACCTTAAATGTATTATCTAGTCAGAGCTACACAGCTTCAGGGCATACTATGTAGATTCACTAAATTAGGCCTAACTATAAGGTCAACTCTTAAGAGTGTTTTATCGATGAAGTAATTAGCTTAGGTGAATGATTTCCCAAAGGGCACTATAATGTATTTCTTTGCACTGAGTTTAATCTGTGGCTTTCACACTAGTCATTTGTTTGTATTAGACTCTCTTGTAGGATGTTGTTTTTGTTGTTGCAGGAATCTCAGATACCTCCCAATTTATAGTCGTCTGCAACAGTTATGACCCAGAGGCCTTTGACATTAGCCTTGACTTCGAAAAAGTAAATGCGAAGCAGGAGCTCGCCCAGCAAGAAACTCTGGGGTACTCCACTGGCTATTGGTGGAGGTGATCTCACATGACTTCCAGGGTCCTATCTGTGAGACAGCTTGCAATCCAGAGATTTATGTAGGGATTTATACTTATTTCTGATAGTTTGCAAACAATACCTGAGTAGCATATTGTATCAAAGGCCTTGGCCAGGTCAAGGTAGGCGGAATGCACCATTTTACCCTCATCTTTAGCACAGTGACCTGCTTGAAGAAGTCTACCGGGTTAAATAAGCAAGACCTTCACTTAACAAAGCCAAAATATAATGGTTCCAGTGTCTGTAGTTTGCCAATATCCCTGTTGATCATTGTCATGATAATTCATTCCATGGGTTTATATATTGGAGTTGTTAAACTGATGGGTCTGTAGTTCCCAGAGTCGGTTTATGGTCAACACTTATGAAGAGAGATGACTGTTGTAGCTCTCCATTCACCTGCCATGCAATCTGTTTTGAGGATGTAGTTGAAGAGTGCCTCAAGTGGTCCTGTTAGGTCACATTTTAGGCTATTTAGAAGGCAACCATGGATATTGTTGACACCTACTGAAACAATGTTTTTGGTCTCAGCAAGCACCTCCAGGACCTGCTTCATCTTGATAGCTGGGGAGATATGCTAGAAGGGATTTCAGAGCGGGTACTGGGAAGAGTGGGGAGTGAATTTAGAGCTAAATTTATCAGCCAGTAGATTTGCTATGCCAACAAGTTCAGTAAAGATTATGTGATTATCACCATTTCTGCTCAATCATGAGTATTAGCTTTAAGGATCCTCACATAGCTGAAGAAGGACTTGTGATTGTCCTCAGCCTGGAAGGCTATCCTGACCTCAAAATTTGCCTTGTTGTACTTTATTAGACCTCTTACTTTCTTGTTTAGTTGAATACGAGAGGTTTTGTTATATAGCCTGTAAAAGTAAGGATTTTCTTTGGTTTTATATCTGTGCTTACTTCTGGTAGGTATGGCAGCCTTGATACAGCCATTTACACATTTGTACAGTGTTTCTGTTAATACTTCTTAATAGGTAGCTCTGTTCTTGGGGGGGTTGGGGTGTCATGAATTTTGACAGTCTGTCACTTAATAAGATGTAGTTTGGTTTAGAACACCTGAATCAAATGCTACAACTGTGTCATAAAATCAAAATCTACATATAGTATGAAATCAGATGCATAATGGTTGGATGAAAGGGCAGGACGTCTTTCCAGGAAAGTTATATTCTGTCTCTATAAGGTTGATCCTTGCATCCTTTACTTGCATATTACCTAAATCTGAACAACTTATGGTACAGCTGATATTCATTTTTCTGAGGATGAGTGCCCTGTTGAGTACAGATCACCAAGAGGCATTTGGGTTTCAAATAATAAGAGGTTCTGTTATAGTCTGTATGTCACACTCAGTTCTCCTCTATTAAGACAACTGCAATGGACTCTAAGACACGCCTTGAAAACTTTAGCTTTTTTTGAGATGTCTTTATTCCTTTTTCAGTGGCACTATATGGTGCATAAGTAGGCTACATATCAGAATGCAGTATTCTATAATAGGTTTAAAACGAGCAATATCCAAGTGACCAACTGTCTTCCTGCATAGCTCTTGACTGCCTAATAGGATCAAGTAAGTAATTAACTCTATATAATTAGTTGTCCACAGAAATGGAAACCAGTGACTAAAGTGCCAGCTGTGCCAACTATAAATCCACAAAAAGAGACACTGTAGAGGTGCAGAGATCACACGAACACTGACTTTAATAAAACAGTCTTTAATAAACCACAATAAGATAACACAAAAGTGAACAAGACAAAATCATGATAACAAAATAAAATCACCATTAAATGCTTAACAAAATCACTGTGTTTTTGTCCTGAGCATTGGGACTTCTTCCCTAAGATCAGAATTAAACCCTGTACTATGGTTTTAGGAGGCTAAGACCTTAATCATTATGCCAAACCCACCCTCTGGTACTCTGAGGTGAAGTCAACAGTCATAGAGGAGTTAAAGTTTTGTTAAAGGCCATTTAGGTTTACTCAATTAATTTCTTCAAATCTTTTGGGTTTCTAATACCATGAAGGGAATGGACCTCATTCCTAAGTCAAAGTATGACTAACATTTGTGAAATTGGTATTGTTTCAGTCTGATTTTAGCCAAAAGTGTGCTTTGTGGCACCTACTATGTTCCCAGAACTGACTCCTTCTACACTTCATACAGAGTTACATGTATCCGTAGCCTATCTAAATATGACTGTACATTCTTTTTTATGAGACCCATTGCTCCTACTAATATTGGAATTATCTGGGTATCCTTCCATATTACCCTTGTTTCTGCCTGCAAATCCTCGTGTTTTATGACTCTGTGTCTCTTGGTATGGAAGGCACTATAATCACTGGGTGTAACAATTTCAATGATCAATGCTACTTTTATCTTCTTTTCATGGACTATTATATCTCGTTTTCTTACATATATATCTATATATATATATATATTTTTTTTTTTTTTAACTGTTGGAATTGCATGATCACATGTGACAGAAACTTCATCATTCTCTATAATTCTTTGTGGCTCATGTTTCCAATGCTTCTTAGGTCCTTCAGTATTGTAATGTTTGCATAATCCCCAATGTAACAGTCTTTCCTCATTATTATGCCTTTAGTATACAGGCCTTCTGCCATTAGTGCATCCCACACAGCAGAAAAATGTGCAAAGGTATTCACTTCTGCTTTATAGAGCCTGCATTTATCTGTTTCTCCCACATGTTCAATGGACTTTGCAAACTAAAGTATAAGTAGTCCACTGACCTTTGCCACCGATATTACCCTTAAAACTTTTGGTTTAAATTCCCTTCTTCTTAACCATTTCTGCATCATATCCTGATCTACATGAGTTTGTTCTAGGGGTTTTCTGTACTTACAACTATATTTAAGCCTTTTCCACATTTCTTGCCTTTGCATCTGACCCATCTCTTTATATTCTTTCTTTTGTTTTGGTACTTTAAGTTGCTGCCTGATTTTTGTCTACTTCTGCTTTGATTTCCATTCCCCCTTGACACTTATATGCTTTTGCTAAATTAATCAGATAAGTAACTTTAGACTTCTTCTCCTCATGTTTTAAACTTTCAGTATGTTTGGATCTGGTGAAGTCAGGAGATACATATGCAGTCCTACGACTGCAGATCTATACATGTAGTGAATTTGAGGAGGAGTATAATTTTTTTGACTCCTTCAGAACGAGGAATATATGATTGTGGCATGTATTGATCTTTTAAATATCATTTGATAAGCAGGAAACATTTTTTTCTTGTTTTCCTGTCCAACTGATCTAATACCTTTTGGGGCAAGACATTCACCCCAAAACTGTAAGTTAGAACAGGAAGAGAAAATCGGTTCATAGCTTGGACTTTGTTCCTAGATGTCAGGTCTGTTTTCAATATTAATTTTAGTCTTCTAAAATGTTCCTTACTGAGTTTTGTTTAAATTTATTCATATTTTACTGTTGATTCTACATCATTTCCTGAATATTTATACACTCCTTCCTGCTCAAGATCCTTTATATCACATTGCTGTTCCAGACTGTCATTTTCTTGGTGTTGCAGCTTTCCTGTTTTAAATGTTGCTTTTGCAACATTTATCAAGACAAATGTCATTCTTATGTCATCTGAGAAAGTTTTGACCACTTGCAGTTGTGCTTTTACCTACTCATTTGATGAACTATGCAGTTTTAAATTATCCACAAAAAGAAGATTAGAAATCTTTGCACATTATTGTTTCTTGGAGCCATATTGTAACCATGATCTAATCAGTTATGTGGGCAGCTTAATGGGTTAAAGGCAAGACAAAAGAATAGCTGTGACAGTCATCCTGGAATATTCCCTCTTCATTTCTATCCTGGGTTAACTATATGTCCTTTATCATGGCTAAGGTACAAAGTGGTTTGTCACTGTCTTATGGTCACTGCAATGCAGATGATCAGTGTAGGTTACATCTTATACACATGTAAACACTCCTTTATCCATGAATGTGGTATGCTGTCACATGCTTTTTTTAATCTATTCATGCCATACTTAGATCATAGCCTTTTTACAATTCACCATTATGAGTTTATTTAACAATATATGATCCTTTGTTCCATATGATTGTCTTTTGTTACCCTTTTATTCTATTGCCATGACTGGGTCTTCTTCTAAATGATTATTAACTCTGTCGGTACCAATTCCAGTATAATAGTTTATACATTGTTGGAACGCAAATTATTGGTCTATAGTTTCAAAGATAGCTTTCAGATCACTCTTAAGGAGGAGTATAATTTTTTCCTGTTGTTAACCAGGCTAGGGTCTGTTCAGGACAAAAGATGTTAATCCTTTTAGGCAGAAGTTAGATATTGTATCTGGGCCTGGGGTTTTCCAATTAGGGGCTTTCTTCATTCTCTCAGTTTCTCTGGCCTTTACTTCATCCCATTTCCTATCATGTACATTTGAACTTCTTACTGTTTATTTTATTTCTTCTATCCATTCATCATATTTATTGTGTTCCAGAGGGTCTTCATAGATATTTATTTAAAATATGTCTACTTCTTCTTTTTGGTGGTGTTTCTACTCAGTTTGCTCTATTTCCCTATTCTCTATAAGACTTTTTTAGGGTCATCAATGAATTGCTTATTTTGTACTTATCCTTTACATTTATATCTATAGCTTCTGCACCGGATTAACTATCCTTCCATGCAGGACTAGCTTAGTCCTGCATGGAAGTGGCCATTTAGAAGCAGGATGGCAGCGCACCATGCATATTAATGAAGGCACACTGCTTCAGCTCCTAATCTTACATGGAACATGTAAGAGTGCAGGGGGCATGTCTGAGAGCAGAGCTCTCAGATTATACATGCCCCCACAATGAAGAACAGCAGAAAGGCCAAAGGAATGAGTGAGACTGCTCATAGATGTCCGCATATCCCCAGCAACATTCCCCCATGTGTACAACAGCAATAATAAATACAAATCAAATAAACACATCTTTTTTTTATTAAGAATCCGATTAAAGCTAACTGTAGGTGTGTAGGTATGCCCATCACTTAGCTATGGTTAATGCAGCTTAAATGGCTGAAGAGGATAACAAGGAAGATATATGCAAAAGAAGCAGTATAGCAATAGTGTAGTAGGCTGAGCATTCGCCTTATGAGCAGGCATTCTCAGTTCGAGTCCCACTGTAGCACATTCCATTTTCCATAGCAAATCACGTTATGACCAATATTTTAGTTGCATAACCCACTAAATAACATATATATATATATATATATATATATATATATATATATATATATATATATATATATATCTCTGTGTGTGTGTGTGTGTGTGTGTGTGTGTGTGTGAAGTGGAGTACTGCATTAAATGCACATGTGAGGTGTCAGTGTCATAATGTTGCAAAGTCCCCAGATAAGCACATGTGCCCCATACAGTATATATACCCGTGAATCATGGATACAAATGGAAGGCAAAATGTGTAATGAATAACAACTCCATACAGCTTCCAAGTCCCCCACCTTCCCAAGAACCATTACATATGACTGTCTAAATCAGTGCAATTGGAAGCGGGAGTAAGCACCAATAAGCAGTAGTAAGAATATTTAAGCACTAGTAAGCGAGTTTAAGCCCGTTTGTGTGGGGGTAAGCAATGCGCACACAGGTTAAGCAATTTGGAAGACAACTCTCCGTAAGCATATTTAACCAGAGGTTAGCATTGCTTACCCTCATGCAAACCCACGCAAGCCTGCTTACAACCGCTCAAAAGTGCCTTAATCACTCTGTATCCAACAGCCCTTGTTCTGCCCTGCAACAAAATAACCAGCCTTGCAGGGCTTGAACCCAGGACCCTAGACAATATAGTCACAGTAGTTAACCACCAAGCCATCACAGCAGTACAGACGAATGAGGCATCAGCAAACAAGTCCTCACTATAGTAAAATCAAACTGAACCTGTGAAAGGAATCAGTATACAGTCATATGTTCTACAACCCACTACATAACATAAATATGTGAAATGGAGTACAGCAGTAAGCCCAGATGTGAGGTGTAATTGTAATAGAGTGTCGAAGTCCCCAATAAAACACAAGGACACCATACAGTGTACATACACATGAATCATGGATACCAGGCATATATATAAGATGTATTGAATAAGAAATCAATGCCAAAAAGAAAATATAATGCAAAGTCAAATGTAAGCAATGCTAAGCATAGCACAGGCCAGTTTAGGAGGTGTAAGCAATGTGTAGGCCAGCTAACTCAATGTGCCCAGTGTTATACCCCTTTAAACAATGCCAACCTTAGGTAAGCAGCTTTGCCCATAGCCTAGCCTTTTCAAAACTACCCAATCATGGAAAAGTGTGGGAAATCAGCCCTACTTAAATCCAACAGGGGGGAATACATCTCATAACTGGTTGTAGCTTCCCCTTGCAGGCACAATGGCAGTAAGGGGAGAAGGTGTGCCCTTCTGGGTGCAGCACTGGTGCATCCAGGAGTCCAGAGTCATGGCAGGACTCCTTGTCAAAGACCATGAGCAGAGACTGCTGCAGGGCCAGTACCAGGGTTCCCAATACAAGGGGGAAGCCTGGGACCATCTCGCCCATGACCTCACCAGTACCACTGGCATACCCCAAACTGGTGAGCAGGTCAGGCATTGCTATGCCTACCTGAAGTGGTGTAAGGGGGACCTCTGGGAGCAGTGGATCCAAGAGGCTAGAATGGCAAGGGATGTCCCAGCTGTCTGTAAGTATCACTCTCCTATGTGTGTAATAATTGCCAGTTCATGTACACCATGGATAGGTATGGCTAAATATTCCTCTTATGTCCTCCTTAGCTGCAAGTGAGTGGGCCACGAACCAGGAGGCCCACAGAAGTCACTTGGAGAGGTTGCAACATGAGGAAGGTCAATAATGCTCTTTCATGTACTGTCATAGGAAATAAACCTAAAAGTATTAGAAAATTAATTGCCTGTATAAAACCTGTATTGTGTAAGGCAAGTACTGCATACACCAGAGAATATGGCAGGAAGAGTCTCATATAGTTTGTATGCAAATAAAAGCGTAATTGCCTGATAATAAAAGTCTAACTGCTGGACTGCATGTGTATATTCTATCATATAATAATGTAGATTTGCAATCACGTAATAGTACTGTTGGATTAAGCACTGTTACCCGCACTGTGTGTTAGGTTGTTCCTCCTCTGAGTCACTCTGTGCCTGTGCAGGCCTTGGCAATGGTGGGGGAGCTGTGTGGCCCTGCCCCGTGCTGTTACTGCTGCAGCTGTTTCCGCAGGATCATATTTTGTAGCATGGCACCTAAGATGACAATTTGGGTACATGTAGCTGGTGAGTACTGCAAGGCTCCACCGGATGTGTCCAAGCACCAGAACCATGACTTGAGCATCCCAAACACATGCTCTATTATAATTCTAGTCTGTGCGTGTGCCTCATTATGAAGTTCTTGTTTGGGTGTGTGTGCATTTCTGATGGGTGTCATCAGCCATGGCTCCAGTGCGTAACCAGCATCCCCACTAGGTGACCGTAAGGGATGTCCCCATTGGCAAATCTCAGGTACAGCTACGTCAGATGCCAGATGTGGGAATTGTGATAACTTCCAGGGCAGCCAGCACACACATTCATTATTATGCCCTGGGCATTGCACATGACCTGGCAGTTGATGGGGGAGAAGCCCTTGTGGTTGATGTAGACCCTACCCTGCTCACCGGGTGGTGCTTTGATGCATATGTGCGTGCAGTCTATAGCACCCACTATCTCAGGGTATTCTGCTATTTGGTGGAACAGTTCCATATTGCTGGCCAACATCTCATGGGTGTTGGAGAGATATACATTCTCACTGGCATGTGCTGACATGGCATCCAGGAACTGGTGGAGTACCCTGGATGCTGATGTCTGTAAGATCCCCATCATATCCCCAGTTGGCCTTCAAACAGTACCTATAGCTAGTATTCTTAGGCCTACACATACCTTGATATCCACTGAAATGGGTTCCCCTCTGTTAGTTCTGTGTGTCAGGCGTGGCCGGCACAGCTCAACAATTTGCTGTAAGAGGCCCCTGTCCACCCTATAGTGCTCCATGTAACCCTTGGTAGGTTACCCTGGGTCTGTACACTCTTCTCCTTCTCATCTCCTCACTGTGGGTTGGTTGACAGCAGTCACATCCTCACCACCCTCATCCTCTTCAACATGTTGTTGTATGATAGCTATTGCAGCCTCGATCATTTTGTTGTTTTGTTTGTTAAAACTTCCCTGCTTGTATACACCAGTGACGTAGAGTATTGGAAAAAAAACAGAGGGAAAGATGTTTGCATAGTTTATAGTACTGTTCTGGGCTGGGCTGGGCTGGTCTGCTGCCTGTGTAATTGGTTGATTCTGATACATTTCACCTGCCAGCTATGCTAGTTCTTTTAGATTACCTTCCTACTGCTGTTTTCCCTTCCCATTGCCTTCCTGTTTAAGCCCAGGGGTGCACCGCGCAAACACAGTGCTCAAATGTGCACAGAGCTGCTATTTCCTGGTTTACTTTTTTTTTCTTTAAAACCCGCTTAGGCAATGTAAAGACTACTAGGCAGCCTCAGACACACCCCTTGCCTAGCTGTGCTAAGCTAGGAGTAAACCTGAGCCACAGGGCTCCAATCCACTTACATTATGCCTGACACACCCCCCTATGATGTCTGCTAACTCCTAGGCTTGCACCAAGCTATTCCTGCTCTTACATTGCTGGGAGCTGACTAGCATGCTGGGGAAATCTGGAATTCACTATCATTCCCCTCATTTGCATAGGATTGCCTGCTAATGCATAGTTACATGTCCCACACTGAGCTTCCCCCCCTTAGCAACCACTATTCACTGACCATGTTGTTTTCTGCCTGCCATTGTGTATAATGGCAGAATAGTGATTTTAGTTAGAATGCTTATTGTAGGTTTATTTTCTTATTTTCCCCCAGATCCCATTTGCGTGCCGCTGCCCTACGCTTAAACAGCCGAGATCGGCTAATAAAAATAAAATTTGATTTTTTTTCAAGTGTTTTCCATGCCAATGGCCTTATACTTGGCCATTAGCATGCTTTCTACAGGATATCCACCCTTTATTTGGATCTGTCATGGCTCCATTTTGTAATTTGCAGAAATGTACTCTGTTATTGGCAGAGTACATTTCTCAAGATTACACTACTCCTGCATGGCCGGTTTCTAGCTTGCTGGATTGTAAATTCACCTTATTTGCATGGATTTTTCCTGCAAATGGGGTAATTTGCATACAGGGGCTCAGGAGTAGTGCAGGAGCGCTTGTACACGCCCCTACAGGTTATTCCTGGATTGCACGGCAGACATATTGCCTGCTGGAGCTCCTGCACTAATCCTGCATGCCGTGCAAGGCTTGCAGAATCTGGGGGTCTAAGTTTTTCCTTCCTGTGCTGATTTCTTTAATTTAGTACTTGCAATAGTGTCCAATAGATCCTGTTCTGTTCTGATACTGTGCGCTGCTTTTATCACAGCTATCTTTCTAAGTAATTTTAGTGATGTGTTACCTCTTCTATACTATTCTAAGATTCACACTTCTTGTCTTACTTTATAGTTTTCTCTATTCTATGCTTCCATGATGGCATTTGATTTCTCCCCTTCCTTCCCCATATTGCTGCATGTTTTTGTGGTAAGACTTTATCTGTTATTAATTTAGCTGCTCAGTAATATATCTTACTTTCTGCTGTTATATCATGTGAATTTCTATTATCTTGATATCTGTGTTCATTTGTTTTATCAGACTTCTAAAATATTGGGTCTTATTGGTGTTCTGTAAACTTTCTATTTCATTAATCTTACTATGTCTAGCCAACTCAATTCAAACAACTCTTCCCTTAGATCATTTTTTTCTAAACTGAGGGTACATTCTTTGTTCTCCATTTTCTGCTGGCATTCTAAAGAAAGTTTCAGAACACCTTCCAATGCCATATTCTCTTCAGCTGCATCCTGCATCATTCATTGCACTTTCACATGGGAACTCACTGGGATATCACTCCACAACATTGACTGCATCAGATTTACCACTGTTTCTTGCTCCTTCCTTTACTGCACAACTCCAAGTGAACTTTTTTTACTGATTTCATACTGAAGGCTCCAGAGTATCTTCACGTGGCAAGTGATCTGATCCTTCCTTTCCACCTGTTTCTCCTTAATTTGGGGATTCATTGTTCTATTATTCTGTGGCATGGGCATAGTTGGGTTTTCTACACTAAATCCTTTACTTCACAGGTAATCCTTAACTTCAGTTTCTATTTCTTTAAATGCTCCATTACTAATGCCCTTTTCTACGTTCTCTCTTTGCTTTCTTTTTTCTTTTTTTTTTTTGTGAAATTTTCTACATCCATATGCCCTTGCCTGTATTTCCCTACAAATATTGCTGGTGTTTTGTTTTGTTTTTTTGTGTGTTGATTTGCTTTGCTTTCTTCTTTGCATAAATATTGTACCCTATTAAATCTCTTTCTCCTTCCCATGTCCATATTTCTTCTTCAGATGTCTCCCACTCCACCTGTTTCTCCTTATTTTGTGAACTCATTGTTCCATCATGCTGTGACAAAATCTGTGCTAGATTTTTTACATTAAATCATCCACTTCATAGATATTCCATAACTTCAGCTTCTATTTATTTAATTTCGACTTCACTAATCTTCTGCTATATGCCCTTTTTTGTGATCTTATTTTTTCTATTATGCAATTTCCCATATCTGGGTACTTTTGCCTGTATTTCTCTTCAAATATGCTTGGAGCTGCTTTTTTATTGATTAGACTGGCTTTCTCTTTTGCATAAACATTGTACTATATCAGATCTCTCTTTCTTTCTTTTCCATATCCATGTTTTTTTTTTATACCTTTCAAAAATCCATAGGTTTTGTTTTTTTTTATATAATTTTGCACTTCCTCTGCTACTTTCCTTTCCAAAGAGCCCAACGTTTCTTGGTCTATTTAATGTTTTTTCATGTATCTGTTGTATTAATGAACACAAATTTGCATTTGAAGCTTTTGACAGTTTTTCTTGTGAAATATTTTTTTCCTTTAATGTCTCTCCTAATCTTTTTAAATAACATCTGTATGGAAATTATGGGCTTCTTGCATATTAGTAACAGCACATAATTGCTTCCTTAACCTCATTAGTCCACAGTATCATCTTTATGGCTCTTTCTTGGCATATAAGACTTTGTGTTTTTTGTGGAATACTACTTTCTTCTACATCAGGAGAGCCCCCCTTCCCCAAGCCTGGCCTAACCCTATTGTAGGAATTTTCTGTACCTTGAGGGTTGTACACTATCATGAATGTTTTCTGGCCACATAATCCCATAAATAATAGAGGTGGGATTATGATGACTGAAATCTCTTTAACATTGTCTTGTCTGTGCGCCAGAATGGAAAACGTACTTTCCTATAACTTAAATTCTACAAATTCCCAGTTTGTGCACAAATTTTAGAATTAGCTGTATGTTGTACTGGCCATTTGCTGCATTATCATGTTTACTGGGCCAGTTTATGGTGATATGATCCCTGTGGATATAGCCATCATTGGAAGATAGGAAAATTCATCAATGCTAGATTGTGCAGGCCCCCCACTCTTCTCCTTACTGACCAGGTCATCAGCCTTTAAGTGATTTTGCTTACCTAAGCTATCATTTTTGGTAAGACATTTCCAATCTCTTCATGATTTCTTATTGGGTATACTAACTTCAGAGAACATCAACAAGGAAGTTGGAGAGATTCCCCTTACTTCATTTTTTTCTTTATTTTTTGACTGGGTTAGCACCACAATATTTTCGTTTATATTCACAGAATACACAAGATGGTGTTCATATTGCCTGGTGTAAACTCAGCTAAGGTTAGTACCCTTAGGTTTGTCACCTATCTTCAGGTTCATAGGTTAGTACTAGGCTAAATGCACTTGCAGGCCATTTTAGGCCTAGGCAATTATTCCATTTGAAAATCAAGCATTGCACTTTGCTTCTGTATGGTAAGCACTTAACTATTATGCCAACCACACAAGGGGCACTCATACTGCCTGAGGTAAATTAAACCAAGACACCTGGAAAATTCCCCTTACTCTTGTTGCTCGGATATCACCCTATGATGTCACAGTTGCTGCTGGATAGCACAAGGAAGATGGAGATAGACTTTGGTCTGATGAGTTCTTAATAACAATATAGGATTCTGAGGAAATGAGCACCCAAGAAATTTTACTGTTAGATCAACAAGAGGCTGATGAAAGAGACAGAGAAGGTGTGTGGGCCAGAATTGTCCAGAGAATTGAAGGCAACATGGACTCAGCTGAGGCCAATTTAGATTTAATGATACAGCTAAGTGGAACAACTCCTATTGAACAAACTGTGAACAAAAATGCAGAGGTGAGCATGGATATCCTGACATTGCTCGATAACAGGAAAGAATATTTAATCTTTCTCAGAAGTAGCACAAGGTGGACAGGAGCATTGGCAGAAAAAAACAAGTATATCTTACTTGATATATTTTCTTCTTTTACCAATGTATAACTGACATTGTCTTTTTATCTATGTTCCATATCTTCTTTTACCTGGAGTATTGTTATTGTATCATTGTTATATTACTATGCTCAGCATACATGATGAAACCTGTTTTGTGGAGTATGCTGGATGTACTATAACTGACATTGTGTTTTACCTATGTTCCATATCTTCTTTTACCTGGGGTGTTTTATTAATTTCTTGTTATATTACTATGCTCAGCATACATGATGTAACCTTTTCTGTGTATTATGCTGGATGTACTGTATTTATATAACTTGATGCCGGAGCTTTTCTCCCCGGGCCTCCTCTGAAAATGGACCTGGTCCAGTCGGAATTTCCCGGTTAACAAATGTAAAATAAATAAATAAATAATATGGATCCAAGTAAGTATCTTTTGTAATTTATACATCAAAATATAGCAGCTCCCATAAACATGTGCTACACAAGCAGGTATTAATTTTGGAATGACATATGAACTCTCATGGTTCCACAAGTGGGAACACTTGTTCATTTTGGCTAACACACACATTGTGATTTACATTTAGAGTCTGGGTCAGTATTGCAAACTGTTGTTTTGTGAAATCTGAGAAAAATAAATGGCATGGATCACCATAATTGAGCTTTATATGATTTACACTTAAACAATGAAAGATACAATTATGATTAAGAAATATGTTCTTGGCTAAACAAGATGTTGCACTGGACAATGATAAAACATTGTAATGCTATTCAGATACTGAATAAAATAGAAGACATGGAATTTGGGCAGTATATTGGGAGGGTTTGGTGAACTTGGAAGATGAAAAATAGAAGCAAACATAAAATCAGATCTATGCAAATTCATTTATGTATTCTCAAATTACTAATATGTATTTGACTTACTACATTTTTTGTTAATCTCTGTTAAATCTGTATCTTCAAAGTTGCTTCTCACATACACGTTAATGTAAAATTTACTGCTTCATTCTTACATGCTTATGTAGTTCTATTTTGTATTGTATTTATGTATTTCTAATTTGTATTTGTATTTGTACTTGTAGTTCATATTTGTACTTTTTAAGGAGCTTTTGTACCCGGGCCGCCAATGAAAAATTACCTGAGTCCAGTTGTACTTTCCTGGCACACAAATGTAAAATAACATAAATAATAAAATAATGATAGATAGGTATAACATTATGCAGGACAGCCAAAATATATTTTTGGAGGGAGGGTGTCAGTTTTAGGAGGGAAATAATGGATGGGGGAATTCATTTCTAGGTAAATAATCAATAAAATGCCGCAAATATCTGCTGAAGTTATTCACACTCCATTTCTAGATCCACAAGTATATTCTTTTCACAGGAGCCTGCTGTTGGAGTATGAAAGAAGTGCTGAGAAAACATTTTCAGTTTTTGTCTGTTGGTAGTGATGAAAACAGAAATGGCCA
The DNA here is from genome assembly GCF_019279795.1 of Protopterus annectens. Taxonomy (NCBI): domain Eukaryota; kingdom Metazoa; phylum Chordata; order Ceratodontiformes; family Protopteridae; genus Protopterus; species Protopterus annectens. Next base: position 638,336,191 of record NC_056734.1, on the reverse strand, counting down.
TTACAATACAAATGAAGATATTACATTAGATATGAATAGTAAGCCAAAAAGGAAAATAAAATTTAAAGGAAAACAAAGATTTAAGACCTGGAAGTTTTCATACATAACGTCAAACGTTGGATAAAAAAGATCTGCAGCTGGGGGATGTTTACATGGATTAATATTTTGCGAAGTGTGTACCATGTTAGAAGAGCTGAACACAGAGAACATGCTTGTTTGGAAAAAATAAAAAAAACCCACCCAATAGAGTGAACACAAGTAATTGATACGAAAAAAAATTACCCATTCTATCCACTGATCATGGAAGTACATTCGAAACAAGAAAAGGGACCTCAACTGACAGTATTTTGGTACTTCCTTATAATACTGAAGCTTCAAAAATTAAAACCATTCTGAACAACACATGGGACTTAGTTTTTAGCCCAGATTTTAAAAACATTCTGGGGTCTACACCAAGAATTACTTTCACTAGAGGTGCAAATCTCAAAAACTTACTAGAAAAACATAAAAGGTAACCAAGGGTTGATTTCTAAAATGTCTAAATGAAATATGTGTAGAGCCTGTAAACATGTCAATTCTGGTCCATACGTGGCAATAGATAGTTATCATCATAGAATTTAGTGCCCTGGTAACTGCAATTGTAATACCAAGATGGTAGTATACATGGCTACTTGTATGTCCTGCTCAGCCTTTAACGTAGGTAAAACCACTAGAAAACTGAAGGAAAAGATACTAGAGCATGTTAGGGACATCAAAAACAAAAAGTAGGAAAGTGCATTATTTTTTCATTCTGAGAAGTGTGTTAGCTTCAACAAGTTCCTGTTTTTTTATCATTGACAGGGTGACTGACTATGGTAGAGTTGGAGATTTGAAATTACTTTTGGAAAACTTGAAATGGAAAGGAAATTCAAGATGAATACAACAGTGTGTCCGGGCATTAATGAGAATGTATCTTTAAGTTTGGTTTTAAAAATAAGAGCAAGGCAGATCTAATTTCACTGTATAAATTATTAGCATTTATTTTTTTTTAATGTAGATTATGAGTTTTAACACTATTTTTAATATGGGATATTGAATTTTATAAATTAAGAATATAAATTAATACATGAAATATATTTGTATTATGTTTTTAAAATGGTTTATCAGTGTGTAATACCTGATATATGAGTTAATGGATGTGACTATGTGACATTATTTCCTGTATTTAACAGGATAGCTGATATACTATAGTAGTCTGATGAAGCCCTGAGGTTGCAGTGTGAAAGCGAATTTAGTGAATTTTAAATAAAGTTCTTCTGTTTATAGTGTGGCCGCATCCTTGTTGATGTCATTTTTTTATTTTTTTCGTATCAGTTGTTTGGAAAATAATTGGTTTGAGTTTTTTTTTCTTTTTTCTTCTGGTCATTATGCTGTGATAATATTCAGGAATTATTACCTTAATTTTGAATTACACTGTTAAGGTACTGCATGTTAATATTGTGGAGACAAGATGAATTCTAATATTTTATTTAGAATACAGAATTTTTTTTGGCAGAAAATAAATGTTCATGCACTTGCAGATAGAGTCTTTGGGAAAATTGTAAAGATGGCTTTATGCTGTTTTAATTATTATTATCTGATTGCAATTCTAGTTTATCAGATGTTAAGAAAAGAAAGTCAAACAAATATGGAAACTGATGTTAAATCGTAACATCATGTAAAGAGATTTTTGACAGAAATAGATTATGCTTGACAGACCCAAAAGGGTCGTCATATATTAGATCCTTAGAGACTACGACAAACATTATATTTTCTTTTAACCAGCAATTTGAAGGATCAGAGAATATCTCACGAGTTTTCAGATCATAAAGTGTTCTTAACAGACTTGTAAGCAAATGAGTTTTCTTATGCCCAAGGAAAAAGATTATTTATACTGAGGAAAGATTTATTTCATAAATATAAGATTAAACCTTATTTAAACAGGGCATAGGAATATATGATATTTAGGTTTTGCACACACCCTATGATTAGGGATATGGTTAAAATGAAATGAAGACATAAATATACATTGAAGGTATATATAGGAAAGATGAAAGAGTTTAATGAGTAGGGGACTTTAATGAATGAATGTACTAATGATATTTCGAGTCACTTAGATATAGCATCACTTGAGTCAGAACTGAAAAAGGAGCAGTGATAAAAAAGTATGGCACTGCCTAAGGCAGCAGACAAATCTTAAAGTTGTAAAACTGGAGATGTTCTCCCAGTATATATTGAAGATAAACAAAAAAGATTTATATGTAATGACTTATTACAAAGTCTGAGGAACTTATTCTTACTATATCTGTTATATTTTAACTGCAGTAGAAATTATTATGCAAATATGTTTCAAGAAATATTGCTGAAGATGACATAGTAACAAATTTAAACTGAATTTAGGTTTAAAAGAATTAAAGAAACCATTTACAGTATTGAAATCAAAATGTCATTTAGATATGTTAATATGTTTTCAATACCAGGGAGGACAGTATACCTTATTTCATAAACTTTAAAGATTTGCAGAATAAATATTTAATATCTATACTTAATGAATGGCTGATGTTTGGAGAACATGATTATCGTTACAGTCAATTTGATGTTGCAGTACTGAAATTACTTTGAAAAAGGTAAGGAAAAATAAGGTATTTGGAGGCCTACATCACTGTTAAATTGATATTGTTTTAATTATTAGCATATATGCTCAAAAATGCAGATAGATATAGCAAAGTGCGTATAAAGAAAAATACAAGGGGTTGTTGGAGGTGGGTATATTATATTTTGTGCATAAAATAAAGATTTCATGAAATATTTAAAAAAAACTTTTAGACATGGTTGTATAATCAAATATTCAAACACATTAATAGTTATGCTTTTTCTAAGGTCTTCAGCATGGTTGCCTTAATTCCTTCAGCACATGAGCAGCACTATTTTATCCTATAGTCACCAGGTATTGCAATATAAATGAGGGCCTTATTAACACTGGAATCTATGTTGACTTGAACTTTTGAGTCAATCATAAAATTACTACTCAATAAATTCAAAAGACTTAACTTTGAAGATAATTCTAAATTACTTTTCTAACAGGACCTTTGAAGTCCCTTTCAACAACAAATACTCTGACAATAGAGCTATTGATACTATAGTTCTGAAAGGCTTTGTACTTGGCCCTGAACCCCTCTACTGTTTTATTAATGATATCACATGTGGTCCACCAGGACATGACATTATACTATTTGCATATGATATTTTTATTCTTTGAATCTAGGAAATCGCAGTCATAATTTCGATCTAAGTTGCAAAATTGCTTCAGAAAGCTTTTCCTATGATCAATTTTTTTAAACAGTTTATTATTATGAGTCAAAACAAATTTATGCTATTGGTTTCAACTCAAAAGGTATCCCTCTTACCTAGTCTACGCATTAGTGACTTACAAAGCAAAACTATTCCAAAATTAAAATCTCTATGAATACAAATATCTAGGCCGTATTCTTAACTCATTTTTAAGATTTCCATCTCTCACTGACAGCATTATAACCAACGAGCCATGTCAACACAAGATATGTTACAAAATTTCATAGATCCTGTTCAGAGTATGAATTGTCCCACAATAACCAAATTTGCACTTTTCCATACATTAGAATATTGCCTACTGGAGACTTGGGGCGCATGGCCAAGATGAACAGTTAGCAGTGTTTTTTTCACTTTGCTTCATTTTAAAATTTCTGAAAGGATTTTTATTAAAAAACTCAAATGGAACATTTCAAAACTTGATGGATTTATAGTTGAACATCTGCTGAAAGATTTGCTGCAGAAAATGGCAAGTTTGAAGCTCATTTAATTAATTTTTCCTGTCAATAAAACTAGAAAGAGTTATTGTCTCACAATGAGCCACTCTATGCCAAATGTAAAGGACAGTACTATGAAAAAAAACATACAGGCTATACTAAGTAAGATCAATGAATTATCTGTAAAGATAGATAATTCAGAAAGCAAAATGGAAAATTTCAAAGACCAATGTAAAATGTAAGTTGAAGTGCTGAGTGAATCTCTTAAACAACAATCATCACAAATCTCGAGTATAGAAGAGGCAATGTCTGATTTTGATGGAAGATTACTTGAAAATGAGAATAACATTGAATTTCTTCTGAAACAAAACAAGTTATTTTGGGCTAAAATAGAAGACTTAGAGCAGAGCTCTAAAGAATAACATCAGAATTTATGGGATTCCTGAAAAAAAAGAGGGAGACAGTGTGATTCAGTTCCTTAATACCTGGTTGCCTAAAACTTTTGAACCAGCCTGAACCTTTTCCTTTTGCATTTAAAGGGCATCTAGATCATTTTCTAATTCAACTTAAAAAAAAGGTCAGTAAGATTTTTCTCAAGTCAAGATAAGGATTTAGTCTTAAAAACTGCATGAACTAATAATCCAGCTAAAATTAAAGGAAATACTATTAGATTTGACAATGACTATTCTGCATTAGTGATGCCCAAGAGAAAAACATGTGTGCCACTTGTTAAAAGCTTAAAGAAAAACAATATTACAGCACAAATCTTGTTTGCAGCAAAAATAAGGATTCACCTTCTAGAAGGAAAGAAGATTTTTAACACCTTAGAAGATGCAATGGACTTTATACAGAAAAATTAAATTCTAGGGAAAAAAAGAAGAAATGGAATGGAATCTATCAGCTTCTTTGAAGAGAAATACAACAAGAGATGGTTGGTTAATAAAAAACAAAAACAGTAAAAAACCGAAGGACAGATGAAAATCAATGTATTTCTTGGTTATGAATTCTTATTAATTTAAGTAAATGATTCAATACTTATGAACAGGTGCTACATATTAATTTTTACAAGGTAATTTCTTTCTTTCTTTCTTTCTTTCTTTCTTTCTTTCTTTCTTTCTTTCTTTCTTTCTTTCTTTCTTTCTTTCTTTCTTTCTTTCCCTACTTCAAATGGTTATGAGTTCCCTTCTTAAAATCTTAGAGTTTGATTCTTTTAGCTATATATGAAATTAAAGCCCCTTATTAAAGTTTAAAAGGTTAATCTATTCATCTTATTAACAGTTAATCATTATTATGATAAATCGTATGTTAGATAGGAAACTTTCTGATATCTTGGCATAGTTAAGTAATGTACTATTAAATATAATACAACGTGCAACAAATGACAATACAGGGACATGTTAGGTTACCTTCTGGGTTCTTAAAATGTTCCAGTAGTGGGTTACTGATAGTATACGTAACATGCAATATCGTCCAAGAAAGACATGCTATATTATAAACAAAGTATAAAAAATATAGATGTTTATATATATATAAAAGTTACTATTGGAATGATATCAAATAATTAGAGTAACACTCACACTTTTACAAGTTAGACCTGGATCACACAAAACTGTCATTCTTTCAACTCAAGTCTATATGCCATATCTCATTTAAAACATTACAGTATACTTTACCTTAAACATCTCATAGAAATTGTACCTGATAAATCATTAAATGTCTTTTCTTTGAGTGCAATGGCTTTTTGGTGCTTGGGATACTTTGAGATGTTTTTGTTGTTTTTTGGTGGTTTGGAGTGGTTTGAGGTAATGATGTGTGGTGTGGAGTTGACTTGGATTCACTTGTGGGTATTTTTGTGTGAATTGCAACTGAAGGATTGTTTATTTTCAAGACTTTATTATGAAAACCAGCCTAAAACAACTTAGATGCATAAGCACTTTTGTGATGCTGCATGAGTTCTAATAACTGTTCAGGTTAGAAAGTAAGTCCAAAAACTGTAGCAGGAAAATGAAGACTCCCCTTGGAAAAAACCACGAAAACAGAATAACACAAAATCCACTGGAGTCACCACATGGAGATAGTCACTGATAATAAAGCCTTCTTTATTGAGAGCAAGACACACAAGCGCTTTCACGTAGCTATACTACGCTTCTTCAGGTGCAATAAAACATTAAAAAAACATTAAAAAAAGCAAACTCTTATACAAAAAACTTTTGGCGCTCAAAAAATAAATTAAACACTAATAGAATAATTGCTAGCACTCTTTCCTTCCCTCCATATCCTAATTTAAAGAGACAGTGCTTGAATAAATTAAAAACATATAAAAGCAGTTTAAAAGTTATGGCAAAAAGGCCTAAAACATGCTATATTTAAATACCACGACAAACCTTGTCATTATAACAATATAACAATATATATCACTTAAAGCTCTCACCTCACATCACTAAAAAATAGTACAGAAACATATTCAAGGCATAAAAACAAAAAACAACATACCTCAAGAAAGAATATAAGCCATATTCTTATTTACAGAGACAGCCTGGACATAATCAGCGACTCCTAATTGAGTCGCTAACTAAACACATACTTATTTCCTTTCTATAAGGCCTCCAAGATACAAACAGACTGTCTATGATGTTACACTCCCAGCTCTGATCTAAGAACGTCTAAGGCACAAATAATGCACCATGCAACTATTCAAAGATAATAATCAACATATTCATAGTTGACGCCATGATCATAATTCTTAATGGGGAGTGCACAATATAAATCTGTTAATGTATATTAGAAACAACTACGCCAAGTAGATGATAGCAAATTCCACCCATATCCAGATCTACACATACATTTAGAATGTACCTCACTTCACACATTGCAATCGCTGCCGACGCACACATATTCCCCAAACCAGGTTCACTAAAACACGGCCACGTATTGCACAAGATTCCATATCCATATCGGATTCAAAACATGTTCACAAAATGAACAATACAGCAGATGACAGTCCGGAAGTAATGAATGTCCTACTCACAACAACCACTGGAAAGCGCAAGAGACACACTCCAATGCGCATCCTCTTACGCTCACCAAAACAAATGACCCAACACAACTCCGCTGGATGTCAGCCCCATCAAAAGATACAAACATACACTCCTATATCAAGAGGAACCACCAGACGGTCATGGACTGGTGCAGAAAATGCAGAAAATGTAAAATGTGGAGAAACAGACAGAGTACAGAGAGCGACAAACTCACCTCTGCTAATCGCAAGCATCAACACACATAGGCAAGCAACTGTTAACCAATAGCTGTTAACAAATGTTCAAGCACAGCTTCCATTAGCAGGATCCAGGCAAACACTCAAGTGTCAAAGCCTAACAGAAACTGACACCATAAAATACAGACTGAACAAAAATGAACCTCACAATTAAATGCTGAATATTAAATTGAAACGAACCAGCTGTCAAGTTACTTTGACACACGCATAATGCGTTGTGAAAACTAACGGACGTAACTACAATAACTAAGCATACGTCCAAACTCACCCTAGGCATAAATCCACATAAAAGCCAAAGTACCAGATATATAGTAATATTATACAATATTAAAGAACAAGCAGCTGTATCAGCTGTGAGCTAAAGCCTACCCAAGCATACTAGGAAACAGGGCAAAAATAAAGAACATAAACCACTACCAGACATTGAAATGCCTGTAGCATCACACAGCAGAATTTTTTCTTTGCATCATAGATAAAACCTGAGGCCAATATAAGACTGTATACCTAAACAGAAAATGAGTACGACATTCTATGTCAGGCTGATGTGAAGCCTGTAAAAATCAGGCATAAGACAAAGTATAAATGTGTGGTTGTTACACAAGAACATAGTCCTCTAAAAGGTCAAGAGACTGTATGAGTCCATGACTACATCTAAACAAAACTAATGGGCATGAACAGTACCCAAACCAGATTGAGATTGACATGAAGTATACATCTCCCTTATAACTTCCTGCTGTTGAGGACAGGTTTAACAGATACGTACTGATTAATGCCTGGGTGTATGTGTGCTTTCAAAGTGAAAATCCACTTAAGCTCCCTGACGGACAGTTGGTTCATGTTGTCTCCTTCCCTGCTGTTAACTGCCATTAACTCCAGGACCATAAAGCTGAAACTGTGTGCACTATTTTCAACTATGTGCTTGGCCAAGGCATTGCTTACATGGCCTTTCCTGATATCGTAACAATGGTTATAAACCCTGTCACGAAGTCTTCTCTTCGTGAGGCCTACATAAAAGGCTTCACAGGAGCCACAAGTGGCCAGATTAATGAGATTGGTACTATTACAATCACTGTGAAATCTAGGTGTAAAAGTAAAGGAACCATCTGGATGTGAAAAACAGGTAGTTTTAGATATGTGTGAACACATGTGACAGTGTCCACAGGGAAAAGTCCCAAAAGGGTCACTAAGTTTGTTGGTTAACGGCAAATTCTGTTCTACACATAAAGTTTGCTTCAAATTATGACATGTCTTATAACTAAATCTTGGATAGTCCCCCACAATTTTCCTAGTAAGCGGATCTGGGATTAGGACATTCCAGTTTCTGTTTATGATTTTATTATGGTCGACAACGTCACTGGTGTACTTAGTGACATAGTTAAGTCTATCAGTATACCTATTGTTACTCATTGCATAGGACAAGGAACTGCTCCCTACGGAGGCAGACTCAACTGTCCTGCTCAATACTTTTTTGATGACTTCCTGCTTACAATCATTCACTAACTTAGGGGGATATCCCCTCTGTTTAAATAGACCCTCAAGTATATTAAGTTGTAAGGATAAAGTGTCCTCGTCTCCACATATTCTGCAAACTCTGTACATTTGGCTTAAAACTATCCCTCTGAAGGTAAACCTAGGGTGCATACTTTCAAAACGTAACAGGGTATTCCTCCAAGTGGGTTTCCTGTATAGGGAGGTAACTATCCTGCTAGCATTGACTTCCAACTTCAGGTCCAGAAAGTGTGCCTGATCTGGTGAAATGTCAGCTGTGAATCTCAAGAACGTAGAGGTCATTTCTAATTCAGTAATAAAGTTCAAACATTCTGCTTTAGTCCCCTCCCACACAAAGAGGACATCATCAACAAACCTCTTATACATTCTAACCTTGTGGTAGTCTACATGCTTAAAAAGATGATTCAACTCCCAATGGTGGACTACGAGGTTAGCGTAACTATTTGCACAGGGGGTGCCCATGGCAACCCCCCATTTCTGCAGGTATAGCTGATCCTGAAATAAGAAGACATTATTATCAAGTATCATCTCAAGGAGACAGTTGATCAGGATCTGTCTACTACGGCTATAACCTGAGTTGCTAACAAGAATCTCTCGTATGGCCTGCAATCCCATGTCATTGGGGATGCTGGTAAAGAGATTCTTGACATCCATAGTTACTAAAAGCATAGTTGTCCCCTTCTTATCTAACACAAAGTCTTTAAGAAATTCAATAAGTTGGTAAGAATCTTTCAGAATAACAGAAATATTGTCCACCAAAGGTCGTAGTAGGCTTTCCACAAAGGAAGAAATGGTAGAGGTTATCCACCGTTCCCCTGAGACTATAGGTCTCATAGGTACTGGCTTAACGCCTTTGTGTATTTTTGGTAGACCCTTAATAATGGGAAGGGTGGGGAACTCTATTAAAAAGTACTCATATAACTCACAGCTGATCTGGCCACACATCAGGAGGTCATATAAACTATCATGCACCAACTTAACAATTTTTCTAACCTTTTCTCTAGAGATTGTCTCATATACTTTGTCATCTAATAGCATATTATTCATGGTATCAAAGTACTCTGAGGAATTCATAACAACCACTGCTCCTCCCTTATCGGCTGGTTTAACAATAACATGTTCATTATTCTTCAGGGATTTAATGGAGCACTGTTCAGCTTTGCTGATATTGTAAAAACAGCATCTTTTCTTATTAAACCTAAACCATTCATAAAAGTCATTTTCGCACATTTTCAAAAAACTCTCCACATTGTGCGGCATAATGGGAGTAAAGCTACTTTTGACTCTAAAAAAACTCTTCACAGTACTAGTGTCTAAGACACTATTATCTTTAAACAAAATCTTCAAGGAGACATTGCGGCAAAATAACCTCAGATCTATTAAAACGTCACTTAAATAACTGACTTGTGAAGGAATAAAGTTCAGGCCTTTCTCTAATAGAGAAAGATCTGATTCAGACAAAGTATAACTTGAAATATTACATACTAGAGAGGTCAGTCTTTTTGTTTCTTCATGCTGAGGTCTATTGTTCAGTTTCTTTGTTTCCTGGTGTTTGGGTAGTTTTCTACTGAACCCTTTCTTTTCCTTGGTCCTCTGCTGTTCGACCGGCCTCTCCATCCTGACTGCTGCTTGACCGGGAAGGGTAAAAAACAGTTACTAGCAGATGACGTATCCTTCGGTTTAGCACCTGCTGATAGAAACATTTTGGCTGCCTGTTGATTCGGAGGCGGTGTGCTATTATCCAGTCCTGCTTCATCAGCTAGATTAGAGGCAGGATTAGAGGGCTCCGGTGTTGTATGAACCATATTGTTGGCTGTGGAAGGAGCAAAATGGGCCAAAATGGGCTCAATGGTGGAACTAACTGTTGGCATAGGTGGATGACTGGAAATGTTGATTGAGGGCCCATCATTGTTATGTGTACTCTGCATGCGTGCGTTCTCAACTCTAGGCCATACGAAGACTTGACCATTGGCAAAGTCATTGGCATCCCTGATAAGTTTCTTATGTTTGACACTCTTGAGTCTTTCACTAAATGAGTGTACCTGAGCCCAAAGGGAGTCTAACCTCCTGGTGAAATATTCAGTCTTAAACCGTTCAATAATAGCTGTATGCTGTAAATCTATCTTATTCCTTAATTCAGCTTCCACAGGAGAGAAGTACTCCAACAACAAATTAATATAGCTAAAGCCTAGTTGTATGTTGAGATCCTGCCACTTCCTCAATAGCAGGGGATGACTGTTGCCATAAGAAGGCATACAAAAAACACGCATTCCTCTAGGCACTATTTTAAAGTGTAAACATGCCTCTAGGTGCAGTCTCTGCCAGGCTAGTCTCTGTAACTGATAAAGGTCATCTTGAAGCATTCTAAAAAGTCTATTAAATTCAGTAACATTCTCACCATTCGGTGTGGTAGGTAACAGATGAGGTTGATTCAGCAATTCCAGAGCCAAATAAAGGATTCTCTTTGCAATGCTTGAGGGAATCCCAAGCCGGTAAACCTGTAATCCTCGTCTCTGGACGAAAATCTAACTCAATGTTGTTAGACTCCATGTGTTAAACCTGCAAACAGCACAACAGCAAGAGAAAGAAAGTCCAAAAACTGTAGCAGGAAAACGAAGACTCCCCTTGGAAAAAAACACGAAAACAGAATAACACAAAATCCACTGGAGTCACCACACGGAGATAGTCATTGATAATAAAGCCTTCTTTATTGAGAGCAAGACACACAAGCGCTTTCACGTAGCTATACTACGCTTCTTCAGGTGCAATAAAACATTAAAAAAAGCAAACTCTTATACAAAAAACGTTTGGCGCTCAAAAAATAAATTAAACACTAATAGAATAATTGCTAGCACTCTTAAACTGTTCAGGTTAGTTTTTCATGTCTAAAAGTAAATAATCATAATATTTTGAATCATATTGTAAGATGTCAATGAATACAAGTTAGATAATAAGCAAAAGACAGTGAATTGTATCCAAAACCAATGACAGTTATTAAATACTTCTGAATGCTTGCTACTGATAGTATACTTGACATTCAGTAGCATCCAAGAAAGTTATACTATGCTATAAACAAAGTATAAAAAATATGATTTCTTACATAAATAAAGGTTATTATTGAACATTATCAAATAACTAGAGTAACATTCATACTTTTACAAGTTAAACCTGTGTCACATATCGTCTACTCAGAGGCGATCTCTGCTTAACATACAAGGTCATGTCAAACCCAGAGCTGTTGGACATGCTACACTTAAAGAAATCCCAATCCCTCAGATACACATATTCCAGGGATCTAAACCTTGTCATCACAATGAACAAAACATGCTGAAGGGATAGATTCCTGACCCAGAGACTCCCCAAACTCTGGAATAGACTGCTCATACATGTCAAGCAGAGCACCTCTTTGGCCCTCTTCAAAAGGAACCTTGATGACTGGATGGGAGATAGGAAATTTACCCCAGGGATCATGTCAGTTGCCCTGCTAGACAGGGGTCCAGGGAAGTAAATACTGTGGGAAGAAATAGCCAGGGAATTGTTATGGCCAGGCTTGTATAGGCCCTAGGGGTGATAGCCTAGTACCAACCTATGGACCTACGAACCTATAAAACACATAACTGTCATTCATTTAATGTAAGTTTATATTCTATGCCTCCTTAAAAAATGACAGTCAACTTTATATTAAACATCCCAATCATTAAATGTTATTTCTTTAAATATAATAGCTTTTTAGTGGTTAACATACTTTGAAATGTTTTTCTATTGTTTTGTAGTGGCATGGTAGGGTTTGCTAGTTCGATGTGTGGCATGGAGGTGTCTCGGATTCACTCATGGATATTATTTGTGAATTGTAGCTGATAATCTGTTCATTTGCAGGTCCTTGTCATGAGGACCAGCTTGAAGCAGCTTAATTATAATAATGAGCACTTTTGTGGTGCTGCAAGAGTTCTCATATTCTAATAAATGTCCAGGTTACTTTTCCCTGTATCAAAGTAAATAATCACAATATTTTGAATCACATGCTAAGATGTCAATGAATACAAGTTAGATATTAAAAGGCAAAATACAGTGAATTGCATTCTAGACCTCTTTCAGTTACTAAATATTTTATTTCTGAATGCTTGCAGTATACCGAAAGATTGGTTTATATATTAGCCTATAGAATGACACTTCTGATAAAAAAATGTAGGCATGTGTTTCTCTGTTATTGTCTCTTTTTAATGATAACATAACTTAATATCTTGGAACAATTTATTATGGAAAGCTTGAATCATAAAAGGGAAGATGTTCAGATGTTTGTTCAGATACTATTAGATATAACATTTTACGGAAAAAATAGGATTAATTCTAAAAGTAGTGCTATATTAAAGAGTATCAAATATATAAGGGGAAATATAAATGTTCTATTATATGACACTCTACACTAGGATTATAGCTAAAATATAAAACATAGGAATATAGTAATAGTAAAAGATATGGCATACAAACAGAAAGAGATCAGAATAAGTAAATATGTACATAGTTAAAGAATATAAACATGCGTACAAGGGTTGGAGGTTGGCATAGTAGTTATGGCATTCACCTTAAAGGCACAAGGTGCAGGGATTGATTCTCACAATCTGGCTGGGCTTGGAATGACCTACAAGGCCAATTAGCCTGGTACTAATTTATGAATGTATGGTCTTATGTACAACTTTACACATAGTAAATAAAATTAAAAAATATAAAATTAGTTGCCCTATAAATTAATAAATATGAAAATAACAATTGACTTCCTCCCTATAGTAGAGCGCAGAGATAATATGAGGTACAGCCAAAGATGATTGTGGAGATATTCAGATTGCTGAATGTATAATAAAGATTCTGAACACCTGTTTAACTTTTCTTATTCATAATAAGGCTTTTTTATGATGATGCATCCTAAAAAATGAGACACGTTAATTTGAATCAGAAGCATGAGCTAAGCTTTTTTAGTCTAAGGCAGGGTTTGAGAGGTAGTTTGTCTTTTTCAAAAAACTAGGAATGCCTCATTTCATAGTTGATGGTTTAGGGTTATATCATTAAGGTAATTTTTTATTTGTTTCAAAAGTTTTGTCCATAGCCTAATATTTCATATTATTATACATAAAGGATATAATACATTCTGTAAAATGTAATTTCATCATACTTGTGTTTTTTTCTCTCTTATATAAATGTCTGATTTTAAATGCATATCTATTAATATTAATGGGCTGAATAATTCAGTAAAGAGGGGGAGTCTATTCAAATACTTGTAGTAATATAAAGCTCAAATGGTATTTTTACAGTAAATACATTTACTTAATAAAGGTATAAATAAACTTTCATTAAAGAATTATTTAGTTTTAACAGATTCTGGCTTTTGAGCTAAAAGAAGAGGCACCCTTATTTTATGGAACAACTTACCAGTAATGCCTAAAGTAAAATATACATATGTTGATAAAACTGGTATGTTAAGCATTGTTAATACTGAGTGGAAAAGAAAACTATATACATTGGTGAAAACTTATTGGATTCCAAAGGTTGGTGCTAAATATGCAAAAAAAAATACTTAGATACTATAGCCTATTACATGAAAGGTGAAATCATAATGGACAGTAGTTTTAATTGTATTTTATCAAAGATTCCACTGCAGAGAGAAAGTTGAGAATCACATCTTCAGCCAAACACTTAATGAAGTTTGTAAAGATAATGAATGTAAAGGATGTATATGAGCTAAGTAAAACAAACTCACTTCAGTTTAACCATTATTCATAGAGATAGGGAACACAAACAAATATTGATAACATTTTTGTCCTTTGGGATTCACTAAAGGTTTACTTAAATGGAAGAGTCCTCTGGGATTCACTAAAGGTTTACTTAAATGGAAGAGTTACAAACTGGTATATTAACAAAACAAGAGCATGGGTCACAGAACTGAATACACTACAGGCCAAAATAGACAAACTAAAGTTAAGTCTAAAACTAAATGACATTATTAATCTGAACTTAAAAAAAATTAAATGCATAATATGTTGACATTCTAAATCATGAAGTTTCAATAAACCTTGAAACACTTAAACTTCAAACATATTCAGTAAACTTTTATGCTTGCATAAACTTGCTCTTGTATCAAAGAAAATGAATAAACTGAATCATATAAAAATATGATACATATAAATACTAATACAGAAAGTGAAACAGATATTAAAGGCATTCTTGAGGACTTTATTTTTTTTATAAAAATATAAATAATAATACAAATAACCTAGATATTGACAATATAGTTGAAACTTTTCTAAGGAAAAATATAAGTAATAAATTAACAAGTGAAAAAAATGATAGACATTTCACTTCAACAAAAATAAAAGGTCAAATAAAGAAGTTAAAAAATAATAAGGCACTGGGCTTAGATAGTCTTATACCAGAACTATAAAAAATACTACCATATGATACAGTTAACATATTGGATAAGGTCTATAGAAAAATAGAAACAATTGCTGAAATCCTCCATCATGAAAATATTACTTTATATTGCCTATTTTAAAAGAAGATAAGGATCCTATAAAGTATTCATCATACAGACACATTTCACTTTTAAATGAGGACTATAAGATGTTCATGTCCATTTTAGTTAACAGAGTTAATCAACTTATATCTAAACTAATTAACAATTAACAAACTGAGTTTATTTTACATAGAGAAATACAGGATTATGTAATAAGAATACATACATTAATAGACTATGAAGGAGAAATAAAAAAATAACTTTCTATCACTAGTCTCAATTTAGATAAGGTTTTTGACTCAGTAAATTGCTCATACCTGTTTAAACACGTAACATGTATACTTTCTCACCTCATCTAATTGCATTAATCTTCAAGTTATGCAATAACTCTTGTACTTATGTTAAAATGGGTTATTTTCTTTCTAATTCCTTTAAATTACAAAAAGGCACATAACAAGGCTGTCCATTATCACCTTTACTTTTTGCATTAGCTATAGAACCCTTTGCTAATATTATTAGATCCAATAACAATATTAATGGTATCAAAATAAAAGAAGACTTTCAACTAAAGATTCAATTCTGTGTTGATGATATTTTAGTAACAATAGGAAATATAGAAAATGTATTACAACATATAATTAGTCCTATGAGTCAGGTTGAAGAAATCTCAAACTTAGGATTTAATCATAATAAAACAATTATATTATTATTAATTAATACAAAATTTTAAAAAAATCATACAAAAATATTCTAAATTCAGTTGGAATACAATCAAATGAAATACCATGGCATAACCATTATATCTTATAGTAAAGGGCTGATAAAATCTTTCAACAGGTTGTAGATAAAATTTTAAGTTTAGTCACAAATTGGAACATATTCTTCTTTACCATGGAAGAATGATTAATGCTTATTAAGATGGCAATTTTCCCTTAATTTTTGTCTTACAATCTTTAGTACTATCTCCACCAAAAAAAAAGGTGAAGAAAATAAGTAATATTCTACTTAAAGTTTTGGCATCCTAATAAACCAAGAGTTTATTTTCATTGGCACAGAAAAGGTTGGCATAATGGTGGAGCTGAATTATCTTATATTCAGTTGTATGCTACTTCAACAACTGTAAGCATTATAGCACTGTGGACAAATTCTTTTTACGATTTAAAATCAAAACAAATACATCAAGAAATATTAATAAATAATAAATATATCACAACAAATCATAAACAAATCTATTTGGTTATTAAAAATGTTTTGCATAACTGCTGCTACACTCTCTGCTCAAATTCTGTATTTAAATAATGTCATTTTCTCTTTCCAAAAGTTCACATTTTCTAGCCCTTATATTAAATACTTAATATGCTCTGTTTCCAATTGCATATACAAATGGCTGCTTAGAAACTCATAACTTCAACAAAATGCTAGTATTGAAACAACAAAGTAATTTCATTTATTGGCATCAATTCTTAAATGATACTGAGATATATATATATATATATATATATATATATATATATATATATATATATACTGTTGAAAATTTAAGGTCCAAATACAATCAAAATTCTGAGAATTGATCAATTTTACAAATATATATAGACTTTGTGAACACAGAGGTAAATGAGATATTTAACCTAGATAATAAATTATTCCCCAAATTATTGGATTTCTTAATAAATACCAGTAATAATGCAAAGAAAAATAAATCATAGTTGCCAAAAATTTATAAAATGCTTAAGTTAGATTTCACATATTTACACAGTTCCTGTTGGAATTACTCCTGGAAAATTAATAATGAAGACTTCTATGAAGAATATAATAAATTAATATTGAGATCTACAGATAAAACTACATCTTCATTATACTGGAAAATTTTCCCTTGGAAATGATTGCACAGAGCTTTTGTCACTCCTAACAAAATAACAATTATTTATAATTGAAATTAAATTACATGCTGGAGATGTAATACTGAAATACTAGCTGACTGGATGCATATAGTATATGAATGCAAAGTCATCTCCCTTTTTTGGAAAGAAATTAATAACTTTATTCAATCTCTATGGTCAGATAGATGTAATATTTCTAAATCTTCAATTTTATTTAATGCTTCAATTCATGACATAAATCCAAAAACCCAAGTGCCTCTTCTTTGGTCTCTTCTTGCTTTAGACAGAAAAATAATTACTAAAAATTGGAAAAGTAAAGTTGCCTCCTTTAGTGTTGATTTTATTAGTATGGCAAAAATTGTTTGTAATAGTGAATTGCATACTTTAAAGATGAGAAATTCTAATATTACACATCCATCTAAATCTTGACTTAACTTAAAGTCTAAGTTCAAACATGTTAATTGTTTTTGATGTATAATGTTGATGTATTGATCAGCTAGGAACCTATGTAAATAGTTATTTGTTTGTTTTATAATCAATTTGTTTATTTATTGTTTCAAAACCAAATGAAAAAAATAAAAGAAGACATTTTGCCTAACCCTGTTGAACCTGCACTCATCTAATGATACTCATAACTTCAAATTGATGAAAATATGTTTTTCAGATTTGCTTTCCTTGCAAGCTGCCATACACATCCTTGCATCTTATCACATAGGATCAGATGGCCCCCAGTAGGTGGTTGGCTTCATTACATTTTAGTTATTTACTGTTTAAAATTATAAAATTAGACTTCTGTCCATGAATGAAAATTAAACTTACATTAAAACTGCAGGTTTACTCACTGAAGAGGTGTCACGAAAATAATATTGCAGTCATAAGGCCAAGAAATGAAACATAAATAGAAGATAAAAAAATTCATGTGGTCAGGATCAGCCATCTACAATCATTTACCTACTGAAGTCACAACCCTAACCATATTGTGAAACTTAAATACTACAAAAAACATACAAAAATGCCTTCAATACAATGTCTAATAATGCCCTAATACTGACAGCACACTATTCCTTCTTAAAGTTATGACATAGCATAGTTCTCCAAACACTAAAATTCATCCAAAATCTTGTATATACTATAAATAAGATAGTAGTGTGCCTGTATATATGCAAACACTATCTTTAGTTACGCTTTTATATCTTGAATCAGTACATACAATGCTGATTTTCTTTCTTATTCAGAGTGTGTAATTCATCATTGTTAAAGTGTTTTCTGTTAATGCTATCTGAGACCAGGTCATGGTTGAAAAGGATCAGTATACCAGTCCACTTAAATGGTTACTGAATAATTAATTAATAAATAAATAGTAAAAATTGCAAGAATAAAATGGTTTATTTGGAACTGTCCATTCAAAAAAGCTTAGAATTCAATGTCATAAGATTATCATTGATTAGGAATTTAGGGTTTGTTAGTATTACAGTTAAGTAATTAATTGAAGTATAGTCGAACTTATTTCAAACCAATGATGAATGAGTTATAGAAAAAGAAATAAAAAATTAAAAGATATATCACAGTAGGTGTCCATTGAGAACAATGTTATTTGGGCTTTCTATGTATTATTCAGTATATAATAATCAGGCAATGATACTTGATTATAATACTATGAGATACGTTAAAGTAATTATATATGCAGGTAAGTTATTATATGCTATAGATATTAACAAATATCTCAGCATTATGACTGATATTCAAAGGTTATTAAATTTATTTACACTACTAATTAGTTTGTGAAAAAAAGTGATGGCATTGGTCACAATGGGTGATAGAGTTTATTTTATATTGAATTGGTTGCTATTTCTGTTATTCAGTTTAGGAAATGAGGTGAAAATGTTCACACAGTGGGAAATAATATTAAAGAAAATGAAGAAAAGAATAGCTATGTGGATATTGCTCAACACAACTAATGAAAAGTGGGTTCAGTTGCTAAGCGCTTACATTTTCATTTCATTATGTATTTAACAAGTATATGATTACTGCCTGAGAAGATAGAGTCAGTACTAATGGATATTGTTTCTCTGGTATATGAGGAAATAAACTGAACCCCATGAACTATGAACACTATATTGTATATCCACATCCATTATAAAGTTCTTCAACCTTGCACATTTGATTTCTAAGGGTATATCTTTGTAGTCCAAAGATATTATCTTACTGCTATGCTTATCACCCATCAGACCTAGTGCTGAATATAATGTCCCTTTATTATATACATGCCCAAGCACTTTTGTGCCACTCAAAAGACCCCAACATTTCTTTCCGAAACATATTAAGGGCCTAATCTCCATTTCAATGCTGACTGATTCAAAACCCTGTTTCTCTTTTCTGTTTCCTACAGACTTATCTTGAGTGATCTAATTCTTGCATATAAGGCTTCTAAAGACCCCGTCTTGCATGACCAACTTCTATTTGCAAAACATGGAGTACCATGAGTGCCTGCTCTAATTACCTCAAGTTTCACTGTAACATGCACAGAACCTGTTGACAAAATAGATAATTAACCCAAATAATTCCACTTTTATGGAATATGTTCCATTAGGATATTAAACAATATAGCCCCCATTAACCTTTTCAAGTGAAACTTGTGCAAATGGAAGGGTAGCTATAAATGCAACCCCAGTCTCCCTACAGAGTCTCTTATATATAGGAATAACTTGCAGTGAGGATTACTATGGCTAAGCTTCTTACATAGTCTATCATACAATTGTCTGCTTGTACTCTAAAAACCCAAGAGAAGAATCTAATATCTTATATCAAGAAACTAGTAATGGTGGATTAAATATGATATGTCCATCAATAACTTATTTAACTAGTTTTAACAAGGTTAACTCAGATGTGTCAATAAAATATTTTCCAACATATTTGACATATTATTATTGTTTGTCATTTGTAAGATGGCAGGAAATGGTAATGCATTGCACAGAAATGTGAAGAAAGCTATAGACATGAAAATGTTATGTTATTTAAAAATTAGATAGTGGAAGTTAAAATGCTAAAATGATAACTTTAAAACAGAGACCTGAAAAAATGAATATTAAATATGCCATACAAAATCATTATAGACAAGTGTGGAATTAGTTGCAGGAAGTTTGAGACAGTTGAGAATAGGAATGAAATTAAGTCAAATAGTGCCTTACATAAATGATTTCTGGGAAATGTGGGGCATCAAAAATTATCAGAAAAGGCCCTGATAAAAGTATATAAAAAAGATTAGGCTTTTGTATAAGGTTGTCACAATGTTATGCATTTTTTCAGTTATGTATAGACAAAACATTTGGGATGCCCTTGCAAAAGTTAAAAATGAAACTCTTGTGAATATTTGTGCTACATAATATAAATTGTTATAGGATGGTGCTAACGAAAAAAAAAAAGAGTCACTTAAAGAAAATAAGTTTAAGGTGGATGCATATGTTTTGGAAAATATGGCTTGGTAGATATGCTAAAATATTGAATAATAAGTTATGGAAGGTGGATGTGATGTGAACAGACATTATTCATTTTTGAAATTTTGGACTGAAATGATTTCTAATGTAACTGGTAAAACAAACTTAATAAAACACCCGGTCTTTGTCCTAAATGGCATCAGTAGGCTTCTGTTAGAGAGAGAGAGAGAGAGAGAGATGAGAGAAAAATCCAAGATGAAGGATGCTAGTTGTGGTCAGCTTGGAGCAAATAATAATCCTGACGAAACTATAGACATTGTAGTGATGGCAGAAGGTGGACTGGATGATTTCATATTAGTGAGACTTAAAAAAAAAAATCAGATTATGTTTTAGATGAACTGATGTGGTACTATGCCGTGCAATCACAAGTTGAGGAGACTGTGAGGGAAGAATCAATAAACATCTTACCTGAAAACTTATTTGGAGCTCCTTAGCATTTGGAAGAGCAAATACTGTTAGTCAAATGGGAAGTCAAAAGAAAACTGGATTAAAAAGAAGTTACAACTTAAGGTTTTGCTTCAGTAACTGCAGTGAATCATGGGTGTATTGCAGAAAGATAGGTAATGGGTTACATGCAGAAACAAAATGACCAGTTGAGCTACTTGAAAGCAAAAATGGGATGCCAGAGTACTTTCTGCTCTTTTCAAACTGTTATGTACACATATGTGAAGTGATACATCTGTTAGTTCAGATGGATTGTCATGGAACAGATGTTAAATACACACACACACACACACACACACACACACACACACACACACACACACACACACACACATATAATATGTGTGTGTGTGTGTGTGTGTGTGTGTGTGTGTGTGTGTGTGTGTGTGTGTGTGTGTGTGCCAGACTGATATTAAGTACACATTAGTGCTATGGGCATCATACAGGAGTAAATGATACATCCCACAACAATGCCATTTTAGGTGAAGTCACAGTGGAACTTGTGCTGTCATTTGCCTGACCAAGTCACTTGTGAAGAAAGTATTTGGAATGGACATCTTAAGCTGATGACAGGGATTTAGTATGATGGTGGTGGGTGACAGAGATATTTGTAATAAGTGGAGTGCAAGTCATGCATCCCTGCATGACATCCCCAATGCCACTGTAGTATCAATGGGTTCCTATCAGTTTGTCTAAACTTCAGCAGTTCGAACACCATATGTTCAAACTGTGAAGTTCGAAAACTGATTATCGCGAAGCCGCGGAACACCGAATTCTTTCCCAGAGAAGAATTTGGTTGGCCGTTTCTGCGGCTTTGCGATTTTCAGCACTGTGGTGGAAAGTTATGGGTCGGGTTCAGGTAAGTGTGTGATTGTGCAGACGTTAGGGTTAGGGCGCGGGATAGGTGAGTTAGGGTTAGGGTGCAGGTTAGGTGAGTTAGGGTTAGGGCGCAGGTGAGGTGGGTGTGCGATAGTGACAGACTTTAGGATTGGGGCGGGATAGGTGAGTTAGGGTTAGTGTGCGGGTCAGGTGAGTGTGCAATAGTGACGGACCTTAGGGTTAGGGTTTGGTTAAGGTAAGTTGATAGATAGTAGTGTATGCACAGTTTAGTGTAGGGTTAGATGTAGGATTTTAAGTGTATGTGTGTGGATTGCTGTTTTTTTGGTGTGCTTGTGTTTTGTGTGTGTTTCTTGGAACTGCGATTTTTGTTCCCAGGGAAAAAATTGCTGTTCTAAGCCTTCGATGGTTTTGCACTTCGAGGTTAGAAGTTCGAACATATGGTGTTCGTACTTCTGCCATTTCATTGAAGTGATATAGACCTGTATCCATCATTGCCAATAAACTTAGTGTGTTCATCAGTGACAGGTTGCTGTTATGTGTATAAAATCTGCAGAATTATATCAAGGCATACACAAAACTGATATCAGTATTGGATACATTCATATCAGTCTGCAGCTATGGTTTTAAGTGCAGCTGTTCAGTGGTTCACAGTTTCAGAGTAAGAATGAGAATGAAAATGTGAAACGATTCCACCCTTACTGACAAATAACAATGCAGTGAGTATAGTGCAATATGCTGCTTATATTTCTCTATATAAGTAATACCTGTACAACTAATATAGTTATATTTTAATCCACAAAAACATTTACAAAGAAATGATTCAACTTAACAGCATGAAAGCTAAAGGGGGGCTAGGCCTTCCAAATTTTCAACTCTACTACACAATCATTTGTTCTAATAGAATTTGGATTATTTCAAATTTCAATGTTAAAGCTCATACCCGCTATCCGTCCTGGATGAGAATATGGCATCACCACATTATCTCCAACAAAATTAACCCAAAAGCTATTCCCTTCTTATCCCCTACTTCCATGAACAACCCTAAATTATCTCCCACCCTAAAACATAAGATCAGGCTTTTCCAAAAGCTGATTAAGGACATTAAGCTTGAAAATACTCTACCTCTTCTCCAACCACTACATCATAATCCAAACTTCAAGATCAATAATAAAATGGTTGACCTTACTGAGTTCCCCCTTATTAAAGATCTTAATGTATGGGATATTCTTAAATATAAGGCAAAAACTCTTGCTGAGTTACGTTTAATTTTTAAGGTTAATAACAAATACACAGTTATTCTCCGGCAACTAAGAGAGATAATATCTTCGCAATTTATTAATGTTTCTCCCAATCCTCAGGAAATCAGCAAACTAGGTGAAATCATTTCTGCAGTCTCGAGTCCTGAGAAAACGATTTCAACCTCTTACAGATTACTGAACTCCTTACTATATAAATCCAACTGCCTTTTCTCTAACTACTGGGATAACCAAGATTCCCTCATTACAGAGGAACAAAAACTTTTTGCTATAAAAATTACCGCAGAACTTTCCCCTTTCAAAAAACTCTTGTATACCCAACTGATGTTGAACAATAACTCTTACTACACTCCTGCAGTACTCAATAAATTTAACCCCAATTTATCCCCCTCATGTACTTGCTGTCCCTGTCCGAGAGCTGATCTACTCCATATCCTGTGGTCCTGTAATCATTCCCACAAACTTTGGTGCTCTTTAAAAGTACGTCTTCAGAAAATGGGCTACTATAACTCCACCCTTTCCTGGGAAACAGCCATTCTCCATATCCCCCTCTCTAAGATGCCTAAATTAGAACTCCACATTTTAATTACTCTTTGCTCTCTTATTAATTATACATCACAAATAACTGGTTGGATCGCACTAAACTCTGTTGGAGGGGTTTCAAGGAGATGGAAATCAAATATATTTCTGCTCAAAAGTTCATCATAAATGGGCCTAAGAAGAAAGCCTACTTCGGCAAATTGTGGAAATGTCTACTTGATTTAATTTTGAGTGAGTAATTCCTTTTTATTGCTTATCATTGTTTATTCATGGAGGTCCATATTCATATCCCTTCTATTATTTGGAGATCACTGCCAACTCTCATAATTCTCTATTTTTATGTCTGGTAGCACATTCATTTGTAAATATTGTACATAATTGTTTTTGGATGTAGATAGTTTACAATTCTTTTTTTTTTTTTTTTTTTTAATTTATTTATTTATTTTTCTGTTGTTGTCTTGTTCTCCTGCTCAAAACGACATGTTATGATCCAATGCTTAATTACAATGTTTTTTTTTTCTTTTTCTGTATGCTTTGTTTTTTTTATGAAACAATAAAAAATTATTTGAGAGAAAAAAAAAAAAAAAAACAGCATGAAAGCTGGAGAATGCAGTTAGAGATAACAGTGGTAGTTATGTAGGGTATGTTAGACAGCATGGGCAGGCATACAGGCAAGACATAACAGACAGGGCTGGGGATGGACACAAGGGGGAAGGGAACACCATAAGTGATAGGAATGGGTCATTTTCCCTCCTGAACACAGTGAGAAATTAGTTCAAACCACTGAAAATAGCACTGCTGTATCCTTCGTCTGAAACCTTGGACAGTGGTGAATGTAGCAGAGATTTCAAAATATGCTGCTGGATAGTTTCCATACTGCTTATTTGGAAATCCAGACCCCTCTCCATAATCTCCTCCACCAGCTCTATTTGCTCCTCCATGGTGACATAATCATCACCTACTCTGACACTATTTCCAATGGGTACAAATGCACCAGGCCCCAGGGCAGAGCTGTCTGATGCAGGTGGTGTAGGCAGAGGTCTTGAGGTAATGCTGGAAGGTTGTGACACAGAAGGTCTGCATGTCTCTACTGACAGTGGTAGTGCCACCTGTGGAGAGAAGGCAGTCTGAGCTGCTCGGGCTGATCTGGGTCTCTGTGCTCATGGTTGTCATGGAACAGCAATGGATGTTGCAATCAAAAAATCAGATAGGAAAAAAAAACATTAAAAAGGATAGAGAGGAAAAGGATGGGGGAAAACATAATAAAAAAAACTATTGCAAATATTTATTTATTATGAAAGTCACACATATTATACATATTACAGATAAATTCTTAGAACTTTTACATCCAGATACAAATGTGTAAGGGATTGAATTACTGTTACAATAACAGTAAAATAATATAATACCATTGGCTGTCATGTAACAAACATTCTGCAGGTACCATACTCATTTTAAGTTAGTTAAATGTTTGCATATCATTTTGCATTCTTATTAGCCTGATAAAAAAAAAATATTTCC
The DNA here is from genome assembly GCF_019279795.1 of Protopterus annectens. NCBI lineage: Eukaryota > Metazoa > Chordata > Ceratodontiformes > Protopteridae > Protopterus > Protopterus annectens. Next base: position 638,311,122 of record NC_056734.1, on the reverse strand, counting down.
AACTGGATGGAATTGAACCCACAGCCATTAGAGCTAACTGCCCAGCTCTGCTGGAATTGCAGAATTAGAATATGCTTAATAATTTAGTTGTCTGACAACCACTTATGTCCTGTTTCCCAGAAATGTTATTAATTGTTGTTAGAATTACTGGTATTCTCATATTGCACTCAGTAATATCTGATGTCATACTGAACTCATGCAGCATTGAGGTGTCGTAGTCCCTTTTGATGTTCTTCCTGGTTTCCTTTAATTTCTGCAGGGGCTATACATAATGTAAGAGAGTCCTAAAGAAGTATGTGTTGTGACATTATGGTGGTAGTTTGCATATTTACTGGATGGTTTACTTGCAGTACCAAGGTGGTACGTTCTCCCTATAATATGCCTTCCATCAGTCAAGGAGATTAGCTTTGCACCATTTCATGTCATTATAATGGTGATGACACTGATCTTCCATGTGTGTGATGCCAGTAGTGGTGACAGCCTTGGCCAGACTATTCCATGCCTCAGTCTCATATTGAGTCCTGGTATAGCCCCCCTGAAATAGCCTTGTCAGTAGCTGTTTACAAGGAGGAGCAGAAAAATCCATGACTCTTCCTCATACCACCTCTGTGCTCTAAATGGAGCACTGCCAACACCATTACCTACCATATCTTCCCTTCAATGATCTCAGAGATAATGGCAGGGAATTGGGGGCCACACTAAATCTCGTGTGCTGTACCCTGTGAGCAACAACAGTCAAATGTCTTTCTGTCTTTCGGCTTTTCGGGGTTAGGGGTCGCCACAGCGGAACTCCGGTCTGCTAATGATTGGCAGTAGATTTTTATGTGCTGGCTTGCTGGGCCTAACGCACAACCTTCAATAAAGGAATGCCCATTCACGCATGTCGACACACAGAAGACGCTCTAACTGAGAATCGAATGTGCAACGAATAACTGTGAGGCGACAAAGCTACCGCAGCACCACCACTGCAGTTAGCAACAACAGTCAAATAAAGTCCCAAAATAAATGGCAGAGAAGGAAGTTATAGATTCAATGCATTTCTTATCACTTCACTGCCACTTTTAAGTATGAAACAATGTATGGATGTGCACTAATCTGTAATCTGTATATATCTATCTATATACACACACACACACACACACATATATATATATATATATATATATATATATATATAGATATATATATATATATATATATATATATATATATATATATATATATATATATATATATATATATAAATGTGATGAGAGAGAGAGAGAGATCCATATACAGACAGATGCACATAGTCGACAAGTGACTTCAACTCATATTGGTTATTGGTGATATCTTGGATCTGTTTAGACTCACATTTTTCCATTTTTGGTCATGTGCATAACGGTAACAACCATTAGGTTAATGGTCTTACACAGACATATGCATTTTCATAAATAATACTGGTGTTTCTGTGCATTGTCCTTATGTACTTTAAAAAAATAACATTGCAGTTTACATTGCTATGATTGTAAAATCATTATTATGTATAGCACAATGGGATCAAATCCCTGTAAGACAAAACTTCATCTATTGGACTGTATGTATTAACTAGTAATGCCATGGAGGAATTGACATTACACATATGTGAAGTGAGGGACAGAATTGTGTAGATGACTGGAAAATAAGTGTTATTGCATACTGTTCATGTGTATCAGAAGCAGTCCAGCATTTATTATAACACTATACTGTACATATGGCAACATATATATTACATATTCATATTTTCCTGTACATATCTGTAATGTGATAGTGTTTTACCCATAGGCATTACCCATTTCAGGGTGGAACACATTTTGCCAAGTTTACAATACTTAGGCACAAGAGGATTTAAAAAACATGCATATACCAATTAGACAACAAATGAAGCATGCTAGTCAGATATGTTCCTGCAGCTATGAGAGGAGATGTGCCACAAGATATACATTACAGTGTAATACATCTATAGGTTGATATAACACTGCAAGAGGAGATGTGTACCAAGATGTACATTACAATGTAATACATCTGTAGACTGATATAACACTGTGGGAGGAGATGTGCACCAAGATGTACATTACAATGTAATACATCTGTAGGCTGATATAATACTGTGAGAGGAGATGTGTACCAAGATATACATTACAATGTAATACATCTGTAGACTGATATAACACTGTGAAAGGAGATGTGTACCAAGATATACATTACAATGTAATACATCTGTAGGCTGATATAACACTGTGAGAGGAGAAATGTACCAAGATGTACATTACAATGTGCTACATCTATAGGCTGATATAACACTGAGAGGAGATGTGTACCAACATATATATTACAATGTAATACATCAGTAGACTGATATAACACTGTGAGAGGAGATGTGCACCAAGATATACATTACAATGTAATACATCTGTAGACTGATATAACACTGTATGAGGAGATGTGTACCAAGATATACATTACACTGTAATAATCTCTTGGCTGATATAACACTGTCTGAAGAGATGTGTACCAAGATGTACATTACAATGTAATACATCTGTAGACTGATATAACACTGTGAGAGGAGATATGTACCAAGATGTACATTGCAATGTGCTACCTCTATAGGCTGATATAACACTGTGAGAGGAGTTGTGTACCAAGATGTACATTACAATGAAATACATCTGTAGACTGATATAACACAGTGAGAGGAGCTGTGTACCAAGATATACATTACAATGTAATACAGCTGTAGGCTGATATAACACTGTGAGAGGAGATATGTACCAAGATGTACATTACAATGTAATACATCTGTAGAATGATATAACACTGAGAGATGAGATGTGTACCAAGATGTACATTACAATGTATTACATCTGTAGGCTGATATAACACTGTGAGAGGAGATGTGTACCAAGATGTACATTACAATGTAATACATCTGTAGACTGATATAACACTGTGAGATGAGATGTGTACCAAGATGTACATTACAATGTAATACATCTGTAGACTGATATAACACTGTGAGAGGAGATGTACATCAATATATGCATTACAATCTAATACATCTGTAGACTGATATAACACTGTGAGAGGAGATGTGTACCAAGATGTACATTACAATGTAATATATCTGTAGGCTGATATAACACTGTGAGTGGAGATGTGTACCAACATGCACATTATAATGTACTACATCTGCAGGCTGACATGATACTTGTAAAATGAAGAAAAATTCATTGGATTCCAACCTTATACCTGTTGCACTATAAAGGGTTTATTCAGATAATTAATAAGTTGAGTCAGAAAGGCATTTACATTTAAAAGCTTCTCCTTGCATTAGTTTTGCTTATATTCAAAATGGTAACTAATGAGTGCAAACACCCTGCTCAGGCATGGGACTTATGGCAAAGTTTTAGCACAAGTCAAAATTTTCTTAGTTTTTGCCACAATATGAGATCTGTGATATACATTACACTGTAATAATCTCTTGGCTGATATAACACTGTCTGTGATCTAATTACAGTGATCATTGACAAGGAATGCTACTCTATGTCAGTTGCTGCACAACTGGCATTTGTGGTGTAAAAGAAAATGTTGCTTCTTAATTACATTTTCAATTACATCATTAGTATGTTAGGAAAAGGTACAATATGGAGGACAGTGACATGCATATTGTACGAGAGGAGATGTGAACACATGCATATTTCAAGTATAATTAAAAACAGAGAGCATTAGTTAAATATGCCACTCATGCATTTGACTACATATTTTCATGGATTTTGCAGTTTGTTGTACATTTGTAAATAAGTGACTACTTTGTTGTTATGTTTTTTCTTTGGAACTGTAATTTTGAGTCCACAGCACGAGCAAACGTGTGTGTTTTAATACTACTGATGTGAGCACTCTGAGAGACCCATGGGTAGCATTATCATCAGGACTGTCCACAGTTATGAATTACATCTTCAACACCCAATAATGAGTGAATGCAAGAGAAAAAGGGATTAGATTTTAAAGTTAGAACTTCATGGCTTAAACTGAATTTTATGTGAACCCAACCATTTGTTTATTGTTAATACAAATATAACTTTATTCAAAAGTATATATGATGTCATGCTCACACAGTAAGCATTGTTTGTAGACAAAAATGTATATTTCTAATGGAGTATATAATTCAACTGGGACTTGAAGCCTTCAAGCTACAATCAGCAACTTGATATGTGAAATTTGTAACACTACCAGTGCACTTATGTCACAGTTGACATTAAGCACTTATGTGAAATGATGGTGTAGGACTGGAAATCAAATACGTAAAAATTAATAGTGCAATTTACATAGAAATAAAATGATAACAATGATCCGAGGAAAGTCTTACAGATTAAGAAACATTATTAAATATTTATTGAAGGCATTTCCCTAGCAGAAAGGTACATTAAAAATATTATGAAAAGATCACATATATAATGCCACAAAATATCTTTCTTACCTATTATGTCTAGCTACATCTGTCATCGAGGTGCAAAAACCACCTGCACATAGTATGGCAGTTTCATATGTTGTTGTGGGTTTTGGATGTATTTTTGTTAGCATTTTTTAGAGTATTCACAGTAGAAGCATTGTCTGGCCCCAATATTATGGGACTACCTCCTGCTGATGTTGGGGGATCCTTATTCTCTGATGCACATTGTAGGGATGAGCAGGCACAACCTGAGTCTGCAAGGGGTATGCCAGACATAGGAATTGTGTCCCAACCATCTCTACCTCATACTTTGGACACAGTCAGTCTCCCTATGCATACACATGACAATGAACCACCAGAAAGTGGACATCTTGATAGTGACACAGTTGAATAGGGTAATCTGGTGGCTGCAGATGGATATATGCCTGAATCTACCCCTAACCATCATAGGTTCATAGGTTGGTACTGAGCTATCTGCCCAAAGGCATATGTTAGCCCAGCCATGTTGTGCGGTATTCACCGCCCCTTTAGTAATTCCCTAGACCCTTGTACTAGCAGCTAGTACCCTTGGCCCCTATCTAATAGTGCTGTTGGTGTGATCCCCAGTGTGAACTTTCTGTTACCCATCCACTCATCAAGGTTCCTCTTGAAGAGTGATAGTGAGGGGCTCTGTAGATCGGGTCCCTGTTCCATAGTAAAGAAAGTCTCTGCGAAGGGAATGTATCCCTCATAGTAGAGGTACTCAGAGAAGGTATGGTTATCACTCTTCCTCTAAAGTTGGTGTGTCAGTAGCTGCCATATAATGTGTGTGAAAGACCATAGCAGAGCATAGCTGAGTTCCACCAGGGTCACAGAAGAAGTTGTGAGACACCTGCTTGTTCTACATTGTGAAATATGGGACTGCATGAACCATGTGGGTGACACTTTGGCCAGGATGAATAACACACTGGACCATGCAGTGTCTCTTCTGGGTCATCTGTTGGGTGATGGGCAACATCCATGAGGCCAGTCATCTGGTACATCCTTAGATGTTAGCTGACATGGCCATGAGAATGCCAGCTAACACTGTTACTGCCATATTGGTTATGAATGTGTCTACACCAAGATGAGATTGTCCACAAGGTCATGGCCTTGGATGTGATGTGATGAGGTATCATCTGTCAGACAATGTTCATGACTGGTAGCACACTGACTTCTAGCCAGGGTCGTGGAATAAGCAGTGCTACTTCCAGAAGAGGCAGTTTTCATAGGCAGGAGCATGCACATCAAATCTGATATTCTCCCATGCATGTCCCTGATCAATCCAATATGCCAGACCACAGTGCTGGCTGCTGGCATACATGCTGATACTGTGTCCCTGTCAAAACACAAAAACCCACACTAGCCATGACACTTCACACACACACACACACACACACACACACACACACACACACACACACACACACACACACACACACACATGCACACACACACACACACACACACACACACACACACACACACACACACACACACACACACACACACACACACACACACACACAGTCATACAGTTCACTGTGGACTTCAACACATTAGCCACGCGCGATGTACCTGAACACACTGACTTTAAGTGCACATAATTGTTCTGCTACACCCCTGGTTCTCGCACTCACACCCTTCATAATCTACAGTAACTCCCCAACGTAGATGATGATAATAACTTTGCCCTGCCCTTTGCATAATCTGTGACTTGGGCTGTCCATGTCTGATGTACATATTGGTCAGGCAATATTACTTGTCCATGCTTCTAAGTCACTTGTTATCGTTGTAGCATTGCTGGAGTTCACAGGAAACACAAGAAGGCTAATGAGTCAACTTCTTTGAAAACCACCAAATATGTTTAGAAGACATATGCCATTTGAACACAAAACCAAAGAACTCTCAAAGGCAACGGCAAAAAAGTATTGTTTGGAGTGTTGGTAATGGCTCAGGTTTGGGAATATAACTTTGACAAATCACTTACCATTGTCATGTGGACATAGAGTGATACAGCATATGTATATATATATATATATATATATATATATATATATATATATATATATATATATATATATATATCCCCGGGATTCATGAACCTTGCGCCAGGCGCATGCATGGCGTAGGCGCCACAACGCCAGACATGGGCGCCGAGAGATTCAGGTACGATCCAATCCCACGTGCACCACCGGCGTACGCCTGAGTTGCGCTGCCTCCGGCGTAGGTATGTTAAACACCCCATGTGCGGTGTTGCACCATGCAAATGAAGGCAAGTAGCGATTCACGAAGTGGCGCAGGCGTAGCATAACGGCACGGCAATGTAAACCAAAAAAAACGGTTTACATATATCCAAACATGACATAGGAGTAACAGAAGGCTGCCAACGTCAGGTGTCATACTGGTGCAACATGCCAATGGGGAAAGACACCGAGAATGTCAAAAGAAAACATGCAGAAAATGTAAATAACAACATAAATGGTATGTACGCCAAAACCACAGCAGAACCCCAGGACATATCCGCGGAAGGTGCGGAACAATGAAATAATATGACAATGTCATAAAAGAGCAGTATAAGACACATCAGCATCACAGCCGCAATACACCATAGTATGCATGGAAAGCCACAACCACAGCCCAAGGGTTGCCCAGGAGTGGCGGCGGTGTCCGGCGCCGTAACCATGTATTAGTAGTCAATGCCATGCAAATGAGGCAGATAATACTGAATCGCTAAACCCCCGCCGGCGTAAGGCTGCACCAAATGGCGCAGTGGTAATACACCGAGGAGTGGCCTAGAGGGAATACATGTCAATCGCAGAGGGGTGTGCCACTGTAGGAGGAAGCACATTGGAGCCCAGCAAACATGGGCTGTACAATGCACATCACAGCATCAGGACCGGCGTGTGAGGAAATAGATGCGCTGAGAGTACACAATGCGCGCACAGATGCATGTGCACGAGGATGACTACGTTCCCCAACCCAGTCATGTGACGGCCGCCCCGTCAACAACCACGGATACAGGAAGGTGATGCGGAGAATATGAGGAAATGCGGAAGCAGTGTAATTGGAGTCGTAATGAGCAATCAACACCAATCAACCCACGAAGGGCAATCGGCGGCAGCTGACAACTCTGCATGCAGAATCCCGCAAAACAGGAAAGGGGAGGCATATGAATGCAAAGAAAGTAGGTGATGTAGCAGAATTGCAAAGAGCAAAGAACCGATACAGCACAGCCAAGTAGAGAGGTAGCATAACGGCGGCGGCAGATAAAATGCATGAGATGCCATGTGCCTGCAGGATGCACTCCAGGAAATAGTAGGTGCAACGTGCAGAAACAGTAAAGTAAGGTGTAAAGCTAAACCAATGCAGGCAAGTATAATGTAACACCAAAGGCAAAAGCGTTGCAGTGCCAACGGTAAAACACGGAAGATAACCCACAGATACGGCAGCACAGACACACCCAATAACATCACCGGGTGTACAGCACAACACTATAAAGTGTGAATGCACACAACACACAGCGCTTATTCCCAAACGCTGCACCTTAGGGTGTAAACACACGGGGAACTTTTAAAATGTATATGTTGGGTGCTGCCGTGGCCGTGATGCATCGGCATGTGTTAGAGACAGATGGAGTTGCGGAGGAGGGTGCCGACAACTACCGTAGGCCTCAGAGGAGAAGGAGAGTGTTCAGACCAAGGGTGACCTACCAGGGGCTGCAAGACCTGGAGATAGTAGAGCGTTACAGGGTGGACAGGGACACGTTACAGCAAATAGTGGAGCTGTGCCGGCCACGCCTGAGAACAAGAGACAACAGAGGGGAGCCCATCCCAGTGGACACAAAGGTATGTGTAAGCTTGCGAATACTGGCAAAAGGTACCTTTCAAAGGCCAACCGGGGTATAATGGGCATCTCACAGGCATCAGCATCCAGGGTACTACACCAGTTTCTGGATGCCATGTTACGACATGCCCATGAGTATATATACTTCCCCAGATCTCAGGAGGAGTTGGCTAGCAATATGCGCCACTTCCACCGTGTGGCACAATACCCGGAGGTACTGGGTGCGATAGACTGTACGCACATAGAAATCAAGTCACCACCCGGGGAGCAGGGTAGACGCTACATAAACCGCAAGGGATTACCCTCCATCAATTGCCAGGTCGTGTGCAATGCGCAGGGCATTATCATGGATGTGTGTGCTGGCAGCCCTGGAAGCTACCACGACTCCCATATCTGGCATGCCTCACAGCTGTATCAGGTATTCGCCAGGGGGGACATCACACAAGGTCACCTTGTGGGGGATGCTGGCTATGCACTGGAGCCGTGGATGATGACACCCATCAGAAATGCACACACACACATGCAAGAACGCCATAATGAGGCACACGCACAAACCAGAATAATCATAGAGCATGTGTTTGGGATGTTGAAATCACGGTTCCGGTGCTTGGATACATCCGGTGGAGCCTTGCAGTACTCTCCAGGCACATGTGCCCACATATTCATGGGTTGTATGTATGAGGGGTGCGTCATACGTGTATGGTCAGATCGACGATACCATCAGTGCCCCTGCTATGTGAACATCCCTGTCCCCATACATGGATACCTATGCTGTGCCCAACACCACGTTTCCCGAGGGAGGGATTGCGGTGTGCAGTGCACCAGCACACATGGGGGTGGCAGCAGGCACTGGATGTAGACATATGTGGTACCCACATCAGTCCAGGCAACCATCCATCCATGTGCACGGGATAGCAGTGTGTGGCCACATACAGCACTGTGTTGATCAATATCGCTGCACATAGCACCTGTCAGGGTTACAGTGTATGCATGGATGTGCGATACCTGCATGCACCAGACACACCCCCACCAAGCAGCGTGCAGCCTACCTTGCATAAGGCCAGTGTCCACACCATGGTGATAGACATGTGTAATGTCCATATACACATAGCAATGACATATGGAATGGACAGCCACCCTGCCAATATCATTACCCCCCAGGTGGATCACATCCCAGTGCCATGTATGTGGCATACCCTGCCATACCATGCAGCTCTGCCCAGCAAGGCTGCACATGCTATCACAGTCCTACATGGCGCGATGGACAAAAGGCACTGTCACTATCAACCGTCCACAGCAGTAATGTGGCAGTGATGCACCCTGTGGTGTTACAGGTGCTGTGTGTTGCTGTGGACAACGTGCGTGTGTACATGCTATGCATGACCTTTCCTGCTAATGTGGCATGGTTACTCATTGTCCCATGTGTATCACATGTGCAACACAGGTGAGCCGTGGCAAGTTGTCCAACACCTGTACAGTGCTGTATGGATGTACATGGCACAACACATGCATGTGCAGGTGTCCATGTGTATGTGTGCAGTGCCACCGCTGACGTTCATAATGGCCACGTACGTGATGTCTAGTGGCATATACACAGCATCCAGGTGAACAGTAGAACCGTTGTCACATGGGGACCCGTGCCAACTGATATGGACACAGGTGCAGCCAGGTACACATGTCCACAGCAGGCTAACATCAACATGGTGCGTGCACAGTGTGTTGAGGTGACACATAGATATGATATGACACCCACTGCTCAATGGTGTGACGGCAACACATCGGCTGTGTCACTGCCATGATGCCTTGCAGAGATTACTGTGCAGATGTTGTACATGTCATAGCAATGTATTTCCAGCAGTATGCCAGCACAGCAGTGTAAATGTGACCTGTCACCATCATTATGTCTTACAGATAATGCCACGTTCCCGGCTGCCTGCCTTTAGCCGACAGGAAGACGAGGTCATAATACCGTTGCTACATGATAATTACAACATCTTGTTTAGCCATGTGCCACTGCAGGCACAACAACGGGAGGACATGTGGCAGGATATGCGCAGGAGGGTGAACACCCTGGGCGGCCACAACCGCACATATCAACAGATCCACAGGCACTGCACAGACCTAATCCGGCATGCGAGACAGCGTGCCGCTGCAATCGCCAGACAACAAGGTGGGACAGGTGGTGGTCCACAAACCCAGCCCCCACTCACACCCACTGAGGAGCTCCTGGCCAGTCTGGGGACACCCATGGAACAACATGCTGAAACCCTCGCGTCCATCATGGAGGTGGGTGTCTCCCAACCAACGAGCTTGGAGCTGCCTGGTAAGTCAGTGTTGCGTGTTTGTATGATAAGTGACGTAGGAGTGGGTGTCATAGTGCAACACATAATATAGCAACACATGCCAGGTATATGGCCACACAAGATGCATACTACAGTATGCTATGTTGTGTTTGCAGACATGTGCATAGCACATGCTAACACACAGGTGCATGATGTGACATGCACAGTGCTTACCGTGGCGATCGTAATGGATAATGTGTATACCTTAGTGTCATCCCTATACAGGTACGTCTGGCGTGTCGCACAGACAAGGGTCTGTTGCAGGTATGTCTGTTGCTAGTAAAAGGCATGATACGGTGTATCGATATTCCCCATGTGTCCAGGTATGACATGCACACCTGGGTGTGCCCCAGTCACGGTATACAGGTTGCACCACCTGACACACACACCACCCATGTACAGTAGATACAACCGTTAGTATAGACTGCCATGACACCACATAACCCATTGGTGTGATATGTGCAGTCAGCTATGCATACAATGGTGGAGGTGTTCCACAATAGCTGCATGTGTAGTATGCATTGGTATGCCTCTGCGGTATGCACACAGTACCACATAGTGAGCTGTGATCTGGCCAGAGCACAGGTGTTACCACTGTGACCTATGCTCCTGCATTGGGTGCACACGTTGTGACATGGCACATGACATGTCCCATGCACGTGGATGTCTGTCCGCAACATTATCACACCATGACATGACCTATGCATGACATAGCAGACATCCACAATGTCTGCATAGCCTTAGGGAATGTGACACCTCAGACTAGTACGGTTGTATGTCACATGGGCCACCACAGGGCCTTGTGCACGATGCCCATCACACACAATTGTCGATGACCCAGACAAACATGGCCATGGGTGATACCTACAGGCATGTTGCCACACAGTACATCCGCAGTGGGTAGTCACCGTTGCACCCTGTCCACACATAGTGGGCTCATCACTGTAGTGGACCCCCTGGACATCCGATGTGGTACACCAGAGAAATGGAATGCCTGTCTACAGCCACTAGAGGTGCCACCAATGTATACCATATACGTGTTGCTGAGCAGCTGAACTGACTTGCAGACATGGCAACGTAATGCATCCAGGTCACGCATCGCACAGAAACATACCTGTGTCCTGCTACCGTGCAGTGGCACAGTGCCCGTACTCCCCACTGTACAGCTATGTACACAGCTCACACCAACCACACCTGCACAGACATCCTTGTTACACATGCATTGTATCTGTAGACTGTACACATAACACTGCACTGTGACATCCGTTGTGATGTGGTGCATGTGGTGGGACACCATCGTCACATGTCCACATGATACCGCACATGTTTGCAGTGTACATGACATAGTGACGGCAGCCATGTGTACTGTTAACCCGGCCTTGGCCACACTGTGTATCACGGTGATGCATGCAAACTATGTAGAACAAACTGCTTGAAACCACCACGATGTAATCCAAAAGGCATTTATTGTAGAATAAAACAGGAACAAGCACTTTCACACAAACAAGTTGTGCTTCATCAGGTTACAATCACATAGAGAAACGCATTCACTTTTATAGAGGTCCCTTGTCATAATTAACTAATTAATCAATTCAGTTAAAATCAATTAACACACTAGGTTCATTAACAAAAATAAGAATTTAAATTAAGTATAAAATAACATAATTCTGTCCATCTACATAGCATTAGATTAAATAACCATTGCATAAAAACTATAAGTATTTGTTTTTAAAGCATAATGTTAGTTCATTATCTTTCTCTATATATTATATTAACTAATAAAGTGCATGAAGTTATTTCAATTGTAGGTATCCCGTCTCCATAGATCAACTCAGGAAGCCATGCCCATATTTAGACAGAAAAGCAATCTGAAATGTAGCTTCATTAAGGCTGACAATTAATAATCCTGGTTTACTTTTTAAAAAGACAGGTTAATATCATCCATTTTATTTTTGTTTTTATGTTTTACTTTTGCTTTCTTACTATTCTCAATGTATAAAATATTTAGTTCACAAATTATGTTCATTAATAAGGTGCATAAAGTTGTTTCAATTACCGGTATCCCGTTTCCATAAATCAACTCAGGAAGCCATGCCCATACTTAGAAAGGAGAGCAATCTAGAGTGTAGCTTCATTAAAGCTACTAATTAATAGTCCTAGTTTGCTTTCTTAAAAAGACAGGAATCCATCATCCGTTATTGTTTATATTTATATTTTTAACTTTTGCTTCTTTCCTATTTTCAATGTAGGGAGTATTTGGTTCCCAGAACAATTATATCAAATAGTACTTAGAAGTCTCAATGGTTACTATAAAAGATTATATCAAACCAATGTATCAGGGAATTAATTTGGGTCATATCATATACAGTGCTCATTATTAAAACGGACCTAGTGGTCAAATAAAATAGTATTATATCATTTAAAATCGCACTTGCGAAAAAAAGAAAAAGAAAAATGTACCGTGCATAGCAGCTACCCAAGCAATATACTTAGAATTAATATATGCTGCCATGCTCGCCAATACAGAGAATAGTATAGTCACTAATATCATGACTAAAGCGAATAACAAATATATTCTACATTAAATAATCAAGACACATTCAGTGTTCAAACATATACAGACACCTGAGAAACACATAAAAAGATCCTGATATATAATACCATTTAAATAAAATGTAGATCCATAGATAGAAACAAATACTATAAATGAAAACAGACAGGCGTGATGTGCAATGTGAAATGCCGCTCAATGGACATAGGAGCAGAATAGGCATTCAGTTACGATATAATCTCAGTGATAGCTGTAGAGTACTGGTCTATGAGATAGCGTTTTATATTTAAGCTAAACATAATTGGATTTATTCGATTCAAGTCTCATAATGAGGCTCATGGCAAAAACTCCATGCACTCAATAGGGTCTAAACAAGACATACGAAAAATATATATATAAAAATATATATGTAGGAAGTATTTCTAAATCACACTTCTCAGAGTTAAATTAATAATTTCTTATATATATAAAAATAAAATAAAAATAATTACTGACAACGAAACAGACTATGTTTACAATGTTGAAAATAATTACATCAACAATAAAATAAAAATATAAATTTTATAAATTTTTATCTATATATATATAGATTTTATGAATTATTTACATAATAAAAATAGCAGGATACATCAAAAGACTTCTTTGATTCTATTAGTATTTTCAACTCGGACCTATTAGGGCTGGTCGAATATTAACTGTAGAGTTGAGACCTGGCGGTAAGTGAGCTCTAAGTCTCAAAATCCATTTTAGCTCAAAGCCCTCTAAAGTATTCAGGTTATCACCTTCCCTTATGTTGAAATCTACCACCTGTAAGACCTGGAACTCAAAACTATGTTGTGGGTGGGTACTACAGTGTAGAGCTAGAGCATTACAAACATTGCATTTTCTAATATTGTATATATGATCATAGATTCGATCTTTTAATCTCCTTGATGTTAGACCCACATAATAGGCATCACAAAGGGTACAGGTGGCAAGGTATATTACATTTCTAGTATTGCAATCCGCATAGTGCATTGGAACAATGTTCCTAGTCATATCTGGAGGTGTAAAACCATTATTTCTAGAAATGTATTTACAATAGGAACATTTAGTACATTGGAAGGTGCCTGTTTTTATCAAAGATCTAATATCAATAGGTGTGTTGGTTAGCTTTTCCTTACATAATAGTCTTTTCAAGTTCATGCAATTCATATATCTAAAGTGCGGTTTATTACTCACAATTTCTAGAATAGATGTATCTGACAATAAAATTTTCCAATTTCCCCTTATTATATCAGTCAAATACTGTATATCACTGGTATATTTAATATCATAAGGTACATTATTGGGCGTATTCTTAGTGAATCTATCATAGGGTATGTACTTTTTTGTATATAATCTAGTACTGTTAGGTACTGGTTCATTTATCTCATTGATCATTTTGACAGGATATCCCCTTTCCACAAAGAGTTTCCTTTGGATATCCTTTGTGTGTAGTAGATCAAATCTATCACTACAAATTCTATCAATTCTCCCCATTTGATTTCTTACTATGTTGGGAAATATATGCCGTGGGTGTAGACTATCATAATGGAGGATCCCATTCCTCCAACAGGATTTCCTGTAAAGCGTTGTTGATAGTCTACATAAGTTGTCCTTCTTAATAGTAATATCTAGAAAATTTATATTATGATAAGAAAAATCATAACTAAACCTAAAAAAAGGGGTAACACTATTCATGTAGTCAATAAAAGAAATGAGACCTTCTATATCGCTATTCCATATGATCAGTACATCGTCTACAAAACGTCTGTATAATATGACGTTTGCAAACCTCAAATCGTTAAATAAATATTCCCTTTCCCATTCCAATACGACAAGGTTGGCATATGCATTGGCACAGGGGGTTCCCATAGCAACCCCCCATGTTTGTGCATATGCCACATTGTCGTAGAGGAAAACATTATTTTTCAAGACCAAGTCCAAAAGACAACATATGTTCATAACATCACCATTGGGAATCTTAAGTTGTGTCATGTGACTTCTTATTGCATCTAAACCATAGTCATGAGGTATCTTTGTAAATAGACTTTCTATATCCAAAGTCACCAGAATGGTACTATTGGTTATTTCATTAATTAATGTATCTGACTTTAGGTCATCCAAAAGTTTATATGAGTCCAAAAGAATAGTAGGGACCTGCTTTACAAGGGCTCCTAATTTATCCTGTATATATAGTGATGCATTATACGTGACCCAATGGTCACCTGACACTATAGGTCTCAATGGTGGTGGATATACCTGTTTATGTAGTTTCGGAAGTCCCTTAATAATGGGAATAAGGGGAAGTTCTATCAATAAAAAATCATAAAGAGGTTTTTCAATAGACCTAGTCATGAGCATATCGTAGAGAGTATCATGAACATATTGCGTTAGTGAAGCTATATGTGATTTTTCAATCCTTTTATATGCAGTGTCATTGCCTAGCATATGGAGCATTAGATCATTATAAAGGACTGCATCCATAGCCACTATCCCCCCTCCTTTATCTGCTGGCTTAAATATTATTTGTGAATCATTGCACAGCATTTTTAACTCAGACATTTCCTCATTATTAAGATTAATAAAAATATTCTTTTTCAGTTTACTTTCATAATAAAAATATATGTCACGCTCACATGTTTTCAAAAAACAATCTACTATTGGTATCATAGGTGGTACAAAAGTACTTTTCTTTCTATATGTAGACGTGGTGTCATTACCAAAGATGTTAGTAGAGTCAGTTGTATTGTTCTTAAACATTACTTTCAAAGATAGTTTTCTACAGAATTTACGTAGACCTATAAGAGTATCTGAAATAATACTGTGTTGAGAGGGTATAAAAGACAAACCCTTTAGAACATTCATAGCGTCATGTGAAAATGTCCTAGAAGATAGATTAAAAAATAAACAATTTAAATCAGCATTTCCCAGTTCTTTTGTGGTGAATCTCAAATCATTTTATAGGAGATTCAGGTCTTCGCTCTTCTTTTTTGCTCCTTTGTTTCCCCTGACAGTTTCCTCTTCCCCCTTCCCCGACTGTTGGACCGGGCTCGCACCGCTTCCTTGTAGGGCAAAGGAAAATTCAAAGGCGAGGGTACTGTTAGTTTATTGGTAGAGGCTATGACTTTAGGTTTCGTACCTATATTAGCCAACTGGACCAAACCTTGCTGGTTGCAAGGTAGTGACATAGTTGGAGTATCTGATGGCACGGACACTTCGTTTAGTACAGTCTCAGTATGCATTTCTGCACTAGTCGTAATATCATGCGTATTAGCAAGAACATCATTATTTAGGTTAGATGCAGCATTTCCTTGATTATTAGATGAACTAGTGAGGCTGGAGTGAACCCTGGGCCAAACAAAAATTCGGCCGAGCTGGAAGTATCTGTAGACTGTACACATAACACTGCACTGTGACATCCGTTGTGATGTGGTGCATGTGGTGGGACACCATCGTCACATGTCCACATGATACCGCACATGTTTGCAGTGTACATGACATAGTGACGGCAGCCATGTGTACTGTTAACCCGGCCTTGGCCACACTGTGTATCACGGTGATGCATGCAAACTACCATGAATGTGTGTACTGCATGCCTACTAAAAGACACCTGCCTGATGTAGTGTGTACTCCAGGGCACTATGCATACTGCCACTATTAATGTCTGGGCTGCAGTCACTGGGCTTTGGTGTGGGAATGCTGCATGCCACCTGCAATATCACATGCATGATGTGTCTGCATGTGTGTGTGTCCGCGTGTGTGTCTCAGCGTGTGTGTGTCCGCATGTGTGTGTGTGTGTGTGTGTGTGTGTGTGTGTGTGTGTGTGTGTGTGTGTGTGTCTGTGTGTGTGTCTGCGTGTGTGTAATGTAACTTACGGTATGTCTTTGTATTCACAGGTGCTGTAGGTGCGTTCCCCTCCTGCGGTCCATCTGATGCTAGTGTCCCCACAGATACTAGCGGTGATGACCATGTGCATGAGGCACAGGCAGGGTCGTCACAGGCAGACACTGTGCCATTGGAGAACATCACACTTACGTCCCCTTCATCCCCGCACACGGTTCAGATGCCAACACATACCCCAACACCGTTGCCCATAGATGACGGACAGTCAGTGTCTGCTGGCACCGAGCAGGAATGTGTGGTGGCTGCAGAAGGTGCGGGTACACACGATGTTGCCAGTGTAATGACTGGTGGAGTGCCACACAGGCATGTGGCAGGTGCTGCTCGTAGGAGGAGCACTGCTAGACATACACCTGCTGTACAGGGTGCAGCAGCTGGTATAACCAGACGCATGTTCCAGACTGTAATGGCGGCGCAGGCACGTGCCGAACGGCAGAACCAGGAAGGGCAGAGGCTGCAGAGGTCCGCAATCCATTCCTTAAATGAGAACATCCAGTCATTGGCGAATGCCCAACAGCATCTTGCCGATGTTCTGGATAGGAGATTGGGTGAGATGGCTGGGATCCTCGACCGAGGCATGGCCATCCGTGAGCGTGAGCTGTCCATGCTGGAACACCTGGTAGGGGCGAGGCATAGGGCACGTGGGCATGGGCCAGTAACACCACCAAGTGCAGGTCAACGTGTGTGTGCCACCTCCCATGCCCACCCACACAGTGCTGGTAGCAGCAGCAGTGCAGCTGCTACTACACCAACCACACCAGGACACAGCAGGCCACGTGGACGTGGCCCTAGATGGCCCCGACGTGGACACGTTTCCAGCGGACATGTGTCATCGGAGAGTGGCCACTCTATACCTCCACCCGGTAGTGCCCGTGCGACCCCAGGCAGGCACGGGTCACGTCGCCGCAGGCGGACACAGTGAGCCATGCCACCTGCACTGTACAGTCTGGGGCTGCCAAGTATACCCCATGTAGGCATCACAGATGACTGAACTGTGTACACACATACCCACACACAGCAATCACAACTGTAGGGCTCCACCACATCCACATGCATTCTGCACAGTCATGCCCAGTAAATGCACAGGCCCTTACACACACACATGATGTCATCCATTGGTACAGCCTATGCCTGTGGCACACATATCACCCTGTGCATATGATGAAGTCTCTGCCGCAGAACTGTGAGCTACACCATCGGTGCACGGTTATGCAAACATATTCTGATGCACAGGGTGGACAAGATAGTGAGAGGTGTATGTGATACCTGTGTCCGCATAGTACGCAATGTGTATGTTGTGGTGGTTGTGTATGGCAGGTGACAGGTGCGTATGTGATGTGGGTCATGCACTGACATCATACAGCAGACATACCATGTAGTGCAGGTGCAGCATTCATTGTTCTGTGTACACAGTATGCGTGGTGGTTACATGTGTAGCACCATGTTGGTTCAGTTAACCCGTATGCCAATTATGGTGTACTTGCATGTGCCTACTGGGAGCACTGTTATCAGTTCCCCACGTGTAGTCGTGGGGTACCCACAGGCACATCTGGCAATATCAGCATAGCACAGGTACCCGCAACCGGCATGGACCCCTACATAGGTACATAGGCGCACATGTACATACCAGGCTATGTGCCCTACGGCATGTGTAAACCTAGCAAGACTGTGTGTGGCTGCTAATACCCCTTAGGGTGAGGATACCACATCCATCAGTCTCCTGTCCCCCGTCCAGCAATGACACAGAGATGATGCCTGGCGCATACCTATGATCACACATCCACACGTCATGATTACTCCTGGACAAAGTCAGTCAGGGCCTCTGCTTCACATGAGCTGGCAATCCTCTCCGTGTTGTAGGGGGTCTCTGGGCGTTGACCCTGTTCCCCCAGCACGTCCTAGTCATCTTTGTGGTGAGGTGTCTGACAGTCGCTTCTGTGCCCGTGTTTTCCCAGAGCCTAGGAGGTGGAACATGTCCATGTCACCCAGGTCGTTTATGGCCGTGTATGTCAGGCACAGATCACCACAGAGCAGATGTGCTGGGAAGGTATACAACCGGAGTCCCCTTGGTCGGGCAGCGTGTGACACATGTCCCAGCACCTTTATCCCCGCGTCGTGGAACGTTTGTGGTCCTTCCAAGTGCTGCAGGTGTCAGGTTAGGTATAGCCCAGATGTGCCATTGTACGCAATCATTGCTCTGGTGTGTGATGTGTACAGGGGTACAATGAACACCCCTGATGTGGATGTGATTCCTTCCAGACCAGGTGGCCACAGTGGAATGTCTTCCCACCCACATTGGCATTGTGTGTGTTGACAGAGGATACCGACAGGTGTGGTACCCATTTCCATGAACACGTCCACCATGTTGAATGGATTACCACCTACATATTACGTCGGGGAAAACATGTCCTTCCCACTGGGTAGGTCTGCACCTTCTCTGGCATGTAGCAGCAGGCCATGGCTCTGGCAGCAGTTATCCATGTCTATGACGCCCTAGGTGGATGTTCGTGTCAGATGGGGTGTTGGGTATGGTGGCCGGTGTGCAGTCATCTGCATACCTTGTCTGCCACAATCCCCCTATGTTTGCATGCACATTGGAAGGTCGAATGCCGAACGGCAGGGGGCCCAGGACTGAGCCCTGTGGGCCTCCACTCGAGACCAGCTTTGAGTCTGACACGGCACCAGGAACACAAACCCTGTGTGGTGTGACCTCCAACCATTCTGAGAACCATCGTGTGACATATGTCCCCACATGTTCGCTGGCGAGCCTTTCCATGAGTCCCACGTGGAGTGTGTTCTGAACGCTCCCACCAGGTCATGGTAGTGTGTGCAAACCGACGTACCCCCATCAATGGCCTTGGTGACCGCTCCAGACAGGACGAGCAGGTTTGGGAGGCAGGATCTGCCCTTGACTAAGTCGTTGTGGGTATGTTCCGGTATTGGCTGTACACCACTGTCTGTATTCATGGGCACCTGTATGGACCTCCCCGCAGCTTTGCAGACAAGGCTTGTCAAGCTGATAGGGCGGAATGTCTACAGTCCATAAGAGCACTACCCTGGCATAGTGGGACCACAGCTGCCATATGCCATCCAGCGGGGACCTAGCCCGTAGTAAGGCTAACATGACACAGCGGCCTTATGTGTGGGGCGAGGGCCTCAATGAGGTTGGGTAGCACACAGCCAGGGACACCATCAGGGCCCATTGGTGCTGTGTTCACCGCCTAACAGATATCAGATCACTCCAGGGCATATGAGATGTTTCGGAGGCTAGACTCTGGTGGGATGGATATGTCCCGTCTTGCCGGGGTGGATGTATGCATGGAACATGTCCGCTGGTTTGTTGACAATGTCTGTGGGTGCAGTGACCGTTGTACCATTCTGGATCATTTCCGGCCATGACTGTGCGCTCCCACCCATGTCCCTACCACAGTTAAGAAAGGCCCTATGGTTGTCTCATGTGCCCTCTGCAGTACCACTCCCACAAGTGGCCTTGGATGATTGTATGTGTGGCCGTATGTTGACGCCGGTATGAATGGGTGATGGCTTCCCTGGTACTGATATTGCTCTGTCATGTATTAGCTCCAACTGTTGATGTACAGTTTGTCAGTGGCTGGGGTCCACCAGACCATGTGCCTACCTTTGGTGGACAAGGTCCTGATGTTATCATGATCGCTTGGTGCAGACATCCCTGGGGGTGCTCAGAGAAGGCATTCATAAGGGAGTTGGCAGTGCGGCCTGTGTTCACCACTGGCATGGAGGACTTGTAGGGTACCACACCGGTCGTATGATGTGTGTGGTTTGCTGTGGAGAGGTCATCACTTAGGTCTCCCATGCCGGTGTTGGGTGCAGGATGTGGATTACCAGTGGATCCACTATATGGTCTGACATCACCATTGAGGGATGTACATCCTGTGTGGAGCATATCCTCCCCATGTGTGATGGGCAGAACTGGTATATGTCCCCCCCTAGTGGGTATGGTTCATGGCTGTTTCACAGCAGTCAGGTGTATGAACACCTGGGACCTGTGGCGTAGGGTGTTGTGTCATGGGTAATGTTCCCGGTCTATGTATGGGTGGTTGATGTCACCCAATACGGTGCTGTTGTGAGAGCATGCACACTCACCAGTGTCCTCAGGACGGCTGTGCAGGTATCCTGGGTTTGGGAGGGTGGTCTGTAGCATGCAACAAACTGTAGGGCAGTCCTACCCATGGTTAATTGCACCTGGATATTCCCCGCTGCAATGGCCACGTCTGTGGCATGGCCGGGTTGCTGTTGTGTGGCTGGACACACACGACGGTCCACATTCTGCCACCCATGCCGTCGCACCATGTGTATGCATGTCTGCTCTGTGCCGAGTCTAAGTGTCTGAGCATGCCCAGTAAGCAGCTGTGTAGATGGACACACAGTACAGTGCACACCGCGCCCGACTGCAGTAATACCCCGGGTGCATGCCTGTATCCCCTTCGCAACGGCCACGTCTGTGGCATGGCCAGGTTGCTGTTGTGTGGCTGGACACACACGACGGTCCACATTCTGCCACCCATACCGTCGCACCATGTGTATGCATGTCTGCTCTGTGCCGAGTCTAAGTGTCTGAGCATGCCCAGTAAGCAGCTGTGTAGATGGACACATTGTACAGTGCACACCGCGCCTGACTGCATTAATACCCCGGGTGCATGCCTGTTTCCCCTTCGCAACGGCCACGTCTGTGGCATGGCCGTGTTGCTGTTGTGTGGCTGGACACACACGACGGTCCACATTCTGCCACCCATGCTGTCGCACCATGTGTATGCATGTCTGCTCTGTGCCGAGTCTAAGTGTCTGAGCATGCCCAGTAAGCAGCTGTGTAGATAGACACACAGTACAGTGCACACCGCCCGACTGCGTTGATACCCCGTGAGCATGTCTGTCTCCCCTTTGCAACCGCTAGGTGTGGGAGGCATGGCCAGTACACCCGCCGGGGGTACACACGACAGTCATCACCGATGTCTGCTACTAGGCGTGTAGCCATGGCCAATGGCATCCTGCATAGCCATGGTGACCATCCAGGTGACACATATGTGGCTGTCATGCCACATTGGCTGCCTACATCCTGCACGCCGGATGCCCTCTCATAGGGTAAACTGTCATGTGGTGCATCCCGTATTCCTGTCGTGATGTACTGATCAGTAGTTATTTGGTATTCCCGACTGCAGCACTAACGTGTTACTGTACGGCCACCTTGGGATGGTAACAGGCTGCGTGACTGCGCACTCTGTCTTCATTCCCTATCGGACGCATTGCCTCTGCAGATGATACCACCCACCTAGGGGTATGCCTCCTGACAGTGCTGTGCTCAGTAATCCCGGTAGCGCATTCTGTAAATGCTTCATGCTGTAGTGAGTTCATGTAGGTAGGCGTAGGTTCGACTCTCGGCCCCTGTGTGTGTGTGTGTGTGTGTGTGTGTGTGTTTCCAGCTGCCTCTGCAGATGAACAAGCTTTTAGACGCTTCGCAACACATACCTTGGCTATTGCCAGCTATTTTCTTACGGGTGATGTCAGCCGCCTAGAAGTGTGCCTCTGACAGCGCTGTGCTCAGTAAACTCGGTAGCGCGTTCTGTAAATGCTTCATGCTGTAGTGAGTTCATGTAGGTAGGCGTAGGTTCGACTCTCGGCCCCTCTGTGTGTGTGTGTGTGTGTGTTTCCAGCTGCCTCTGCAGATGAACAAGCTTTTAGACGCTTCGCAACACATACCTTGGCTATTGCCAGCTATTTTCTTACGGGTGATGTCAGCCGCCTAGAAGTGTGCCTCTGACAGCACTGTGCTCAGTAAACTCGGTAGCGCGTTCTGTAAATGCTTCATGCTGTAGTGAGTTCATGTAGGTAGGCGTAGGTTCGACTCTCGGCCCCTCTGTGTGTGTGTGTGTGTTTCCAGCTGCCTCTGCAGATGAACAAGCTTTTAGATGCTTCGCAACACATACCTTGGCTATTGCCAGCTATTTTCTTACGGGTGATGTCAGCCGCCTAGAAGTGTGCCTCTGACAGCGCTGTGCTCAGTAAACTCGGTAGCGCGTTCTGTAAATGCTTCATGCTGTAGTGAGTTCATGTAGGTAGGCGTAGGTTCGACTCTCGGCCCTTCTGTGTGTGTGTGTGTGTTTCCAGCTGCCTCTGCAGATGAACAAGCTTTTAGACGCTTCGCAACACATACCTTGGCTATTGCCAGCTATTCTCTTACGGGTGATGTCAGCCGCCTAGAAGTATGCCTCTGACAGCGCTGTGCTCAGTAAACTCGGTAGCGCGTTCTGTAAATGCTTCATGCTGTAGTGAGTTCATGTAGATAGGCGTAGGTTCGACTCCCGGCCCCTGTGTGTGTGTGTGTGTGTGTGTGTTTCCAGCTGCTTCTGCAGATGAACATGCTTTTAGACGCTTCGCAACACATACCTTGGCTATTGCCAGCTATTCTCTTACGGGTGATGTCAGCCGCCTAGAAGTATGCCTCTGACAGCGCTGTGCTCAGTAAACTCGGTAGCGTTCTGTAAATGCTTCATGCTGTAGTGAGTTCATGTAGATAGGCGTAGGTTCGACTCCCGGCCCTTCCCTGTGTGTGTGTGTGTTTCCAGCTGCTTCTGCAGATGAACATGCTTTTAGACGCTTCGCAACACATACCTTGGCTATTGCCAGCTATTCTCTTACGGGTGATGTCAGCCGCCTAGAAGTATGCCTCTGACAGCGCTGTGCTCAGTAAACTCGGTAGCGCGTTCTGTAAATGCTTCATGCTGTAGTGAGTTCATGTAGATAGGCATAGGTTCGACTCCCGGCCCTTCCCTGTGTGTGTGTGTTTCCAGCTGCTTCTGCAGATGAACATGCTTTTAGACGCTTCGCAACACATACCTTGGCTATTGCCAGCTATTCTCTTACGGGTGATGTCAGCCGCCTAGAAGTATGCCTCTGACAGCGCTGTGCTCAGTAAACTCGGTAGCGTGTTCTGTAAATGCTTCATGCTGTAGTGAGTTCATGTAGATAGGCGTAGGTTTGACTCCCGGCCCTTCCCTGTGTGTGTGTGTGTGTGTGTTTCCAGCTGCTTCTGCAGATGAACATGCTTTTAGACGCTTCACAACACATACCTTGGCTATTGCCAGCTATTCTCTTACGGGTGATGTCAGCCGCCTAGAAGTATGCCTCTGACAGCACTGTGCTCAGTAAACTCGGTAGCGCATTCTGTAAATGCTTCATGCTGTAGTGAGTTCATGTAGATAGGCATAGGTTCGACTCCCGGCCCTTCCCTGTGTGTGTGTGTGTGTGTGTTTCCAGCTGCCTCTGCAGATGATCAGGCTTTTAGATGCTTCGCAACACAAACCTTGACTATCAGCGGCCATTCCTTTATGGATGTTGTCACCCACCTGTACATGTGCCTCTGATGGTGGTGTGCTCGGTGGTCCACGTAGCGCATTCCATACCTGTGTCGTACGTTTGTGTATGTGGGGGTGTGGTCAATCACCATGCCTGCCACATGTGTGTGTGTGTCCATGCTCCCAGCTGCATGGGTTCATACGGTATTGCCTTGTGGTTTACGCCGAACACTCATATCCTGCCGCCATCCCTGTGTTTGTGGATGGTGGTACGCAGCTCGTGTACTGCATGTGTGCCTGTTGTGGTCGGCGACCGCCGTAGCGTGTTCTCCATGTGCACCATGCTATGGTGTGGTGGGGTGATGCTGTGTACATTACACTCCCGGGCCTGCCACATGTGTCCGTCTGTATCTCTGACATTGTATATCTACGTACCTATGTTGTGCCCGTAC
Source organism: Protopterus annectens (assembly GCF_019279795.1). Taxonomy (NCBI): domain Eukaryota; kingdom Metazoa; phylum Chordata; order Ceratodontiformes; family Protopteridae; genus Protopterus; species Protopterus annectens. The sequence goes on along the minus strand of NC_056734.1, from coordinate 638,286,190 downwards.
TGCTGCTCTAGCATGGACGGCTGTCTTTCCCATGTATCGCATATTTGCACGGCTGACACATATAACTGTGGTACGTTGCATATCCACTCATTGTCCATGCACTGTCCGTATTCCAGAACACCGTAAGGACATCTGCTGGATATCGTGGCAGACAGCTATCCTTGCTGACCTGACAGTGTACCTGTACACGCCATACACCTTGTGTGTACTTGCCTAGTTATGGTGTGTGTATGTCTACCTGTGCTGTATGCATGGCCGTGTGTGTCCCGCTACAGCCATCTGTGCAGGTGTCGCCACTATGGGTAATCCTTGTGGACCGCTGTTTCATGTACACGTCTGCACATACCTGCAGACTGTACTACCCCTCCTACGGCAGCGGACTTAGATCGACTGCTGCCCTAGGCTGTAGGGCCCCATGGCGCCCACCACCACAGCACATGGTGCCCCCATCTTGGTATATCCACATGACACACCTACTAGACAGGTGGCCCCACTAGTGCGGCACCCTGGGCAGCCGCAGGATTGCCGTATGCCTACGCCCGGATATGGGCACATCACAAGGCATACGTCTACATTCGGTGTTGTACGACGTCCAGGTTATAATACCAGAGGGGGGACCTCATCAGCTATGCTATAGAATGCGGATCTAGTTGGATTAGTAGGTGGAGGGTTGGCCACACACCAGGGCTGACCGATGGAACACTGATGAGGCCTCTTTTGAGAGGCAGGTGGAGCAAGCCCCCGTAACGGGAATGTAGTTCAGGTACAGATGTAGGGTTAGCACACATTTGTCCACTCTTTCAGTTCTGTACCGCTGTATTACAGTGATATGCTATGCATATCTTCCATATACATTGTTAAATCTTCGATTGATGAGTATTCGGCATAGTACAATATCATATGATACATGTGTTAATAGGATGCCTTCTGAGATGTTAACATATGTGTGTGTGGTTAACATTGCGTCTGTGCTTTCTATGCTGTGGTTACATGTTCATTGTTTGCACAGAAAGTAACACATGGAAGTGTAAGGGGGATATATAAAGCCTGGACGCCTCTATGTTATGTGTAAGTCTCACGGAGCCTACGGGTGATAGCGCTTACATGTCTATGGAGTAACCTTTGGATACCACATGTTACCTGTCGTGGACGAAATGTCTACATGGACTGTTTCATCTACCTATGTGTGTCTTGGTTTGTGTGCCATAAGGTGCCAGCGGGTCTTTGATGTTGATTAGGTGTATTCCATGGTCAATTGACATTAATCCTATTAATTCACTGAAGGATGTTCTTCATTGGTGGGAACGCCATAGTTTGACCATCGTATGGCTTTCCTAGCTGACGTTGATATTGTGCCATTGGTATGTGTTCCACAGGTCACCCATTTGTTCCGCGGTATGGGAGCGTGTGATCCCCCTTTCGGTGCTGGCAGATTGAGTGCTGTGTACGCCGGTATTCGCACAGCGGTCTGGCTTTGTATGGGGTGTGTCTACTGTTGTCCCTATCTGTATTTCCTGAGTTATGCCTCACTGCAGCTGTGTGGTTACACCAGGTTCGCGGTTATGGGTGCCATCTTGGTCCTACGCTTGTCCATCCCTAGCGATTGTCTACTGGACACAGGTATGGAGCAGTACACATTTCACACCTGCATTTAGCATTAGCCAGTGGATGCTTTGCACTATCAGTGGGGAGTAAGGCACGTGCTACTCCCACATCCCTGACAACGTATTATCTGCCAAACAACACCGAGCCACGTTTCTGCATACCCACGATCCCATGGCTGCAACCCTCGACAGTACCCGTTGCACATCCTCCATGTGTGCAGGAATGGGATGTGGACGCACTTCTATGTACTGGACAATCTGGGGATTCCTGTGCATATCACCTGCATTTCATGGACAGTTGTCATCAACCTTGAACACGCTGGTGGTGCATATATGTAGCTGTGCCGTAGTCATGGCTGTCACTTCATCTGGGTCTCCCGCTTGTAGCAGGTTGACATTGCGTACGGATAAATCTTTGGGTCCTACAATGGACACCAGTGTGCATATGTAAAGTGTAGAACATATTGGACTGTGTCCATCTGGCCAGTGTGTTTGACTGCTGCTGTATGTCCAGCAATCACGGATGTCTGAGTACCCATATTATGTAGTGCTACGTAAACCGGGTTTCCCGCCACAGAACCCAAATGGTGTAATTCCAATGATGCAGGCTAACAATTGCTTTAACTAATCTGCAGATATCCCATTGGGACATTCCCGCCTCTGTATTGTCACATTAACACGAAGAAACCATGTAGATCCTATTGATTCATTGAAGGATGTTCTTTATATGTGTGTACGCCATAGCTTAAACATCCTATAACCTTTCTAGTTTACGTTGTTGGTGTGCCATTAGTATGTGTTCCGCAGGTCGCCCATTTGTTCCGCGGTATGGAAGCGAGTGATCACCATTCTGTCGCTGGCAGATTGAGTGCTGTGTACGCCGGTATTCGCATGGCGGTCTGACTTTGTATGTGGAGTCTCTACTGTAGTCCCTATCTGTATTCCCTGTGTTATGCCTTACTACAGCTGTGTGATTCCACCAGGTTTGCTGTTATGGGTGCCATCTTGGGCGGACGGGTGTCCATCCTTGGGAAATGCCTACTGGACACTGGTGTAGGGCTGTACCCATTTCACAGCTGCATGTAGCATTCTCCGGTGGATGATTGTCATTATTGGTGGGGGGTAAGGCATGTTCTGTACCCACATCCCTCCCACGGGGCGGGACAACGGATCATCTGCCAATCATCTCCGACACCCATTTCTGCATACCCACGATCCCATGGCTGCAACCCTCGACAGTACCCATTGCAAATCCTCCATGTGTGCGGGAATGGGATGTGGACGCACATCTATGGACTCGACAATCTGGGGATTTCTGTGCATATGTCCCGCATTTCATGGACAGTTGTCATCAACCTTGAACACGCTGGTGGTGCATATATGTAGCTGTGCCATAGTCACGGCTGTCGTTTCATCTGGGTCTCCCGATCGCAGCCGGTTGGCATTGCAAACGGATAAATTTTTGGGTCCTACAATGGACACAAATGTGCATATGTAAAATGTAGAACATGTTGGACTGTGTCCATCTGGCCAGTGGTTGTGACCGCTGCTGTATGTTCCCCAATCGCGGATGTGTGTTTGACTACACATATTATGTTGTGCTACGAAACCCATGTTCTACTACGATTAACCCAAATGGTATTGATGTAATGCTGCAGGTTGGCAACTGCTTTAAGTAATCCTCAGAAGGCCCAGTAGGACATATACGCCACTGTATTGTCAATATAACACAGCCAGAACATGTATACCCTATTTATTCATTGAAGGATGTTCTTTATATGCAGGAACGCCAGTGTTTAAACATCCTATGACCTTCCTAGTTGAAGTTGTTAGTGTGCCATTAGTATGTGTTCCACAGGTCACCCATTTGTTCCGCAGTATGGAAGCGAGTGATCCCCATGTTGTTGCTGGCAGATCGAGTGCTGTGTACGCCGGTATTCGCACGGCGGTCTGACTTTGTATGGGGAGTGTCTACTGTAGTCCCTATCTGTATTTCCTGTGTTATGCCTTACTGCAGCTGTGTAATTCCACCAGGTTTCCAGTTATAGGTGCCATCTTGGTCGTACGCTTGTCCATCCATGGGAATTGCCTACTGGACACTGATATAGGGCTGTACACATTTCACACCTGCTTTTAGCATTATCCGGTGGATGCTTTGCATCATTAGTGGGGAGTAAGGCACGTGCTATACCCACATCCCTCCCACGGGGCAGGACAACGGATTATCTGCCAAACAACACCGAGCCCCATTTTTGCATACCCAGGATCCCATGGCTGCAACCCTCCACGGTACCCATTACACATCCTTCATGTGTGCGGAACTGGGATGTGGACGCACTTCTATGGACACGACAATCTGGGGATTTCTGTTCATATGTCCTGCATTTCATGGACAGTTGTCATTAACCTTAAACACGCTGGTGGTGCATATGTCTAGCTGTGCCGTAGTCACGGCTGTCACTTCGTCTGGGTCGATCGCAGCTGGTTGATATTGCGAATGGATCAATTTTTGGAGTCCTACAATGGACACCGATGTGCATATGTAAAGTGTAGAACTTGTTGGACTGTCACCATCTGGCCAGTGGTTTTGACTGCTGCTGTATGTTCCCCAATCGCGGATGTCTGTTTGACTACCCATATTATGTATTACTTGGCCTATCTATATCCACGTGCCAGTAAGCGGTAATACAGCAAACCTTGAGTCCTGGTCATCTTCATAAAAGACATTATTGAACATATATCAGGCCAAAACAGACAATGACAAAAACGATACACTCCACAGTCAAAAGATACTGAGCTCTTTCACCCACTAACATGGGGCATCGTCGGAGTACGAAATACATTAGATAGTCGTCCCTTATACACTTCCTTCAGAGTCAGTTTAAAGTCAATCAATCAATAAACCTGCTCATAGTTAAGTGGACAGTGCTCCAAGTCTTGATGATAAAGTGACATATACAAATCAGTGTTGCATACATTACTTAATGGAAACAATAATACAACAACAATGTGTTAATATAACTACAATATTGGTCAATACAATCAGTATATTGAAACATAGTTGATAATTGTTGTGAGTAAACCTTAGAATGTAGTGTGTTGATCATGATATTGTATATCAATGTGTATAATTGTTGCATTACGATTCCAAAGCATGGAATCAATAAGTACAATTAAAGCATATTTTGTATAAATATGAATGTAAATAAGAGTCACAATGTTACATATGAATATGACTGTATTATAACTATATCAATATGAAATGGAATAAACTGTAGTTGTTTACATCTTGTTTTCAAGTGACAAATCTATGTCCATGCGTCATATATACGGGCCGTCGGACTGCTGTGTGTAGATATATACATGTGAACCCCTCGTTTCATACCTTTCTTTGTTACTGTCTGTGGATTACCTGTGTACACATCAATTACCATGCCATACCTTTCCACTGTACAGGTTCTGGCATGGTGTACGGCTGGTTGGCCCTTAATCTTGCTGTGTGTTACATTGACCTGTGTCTATCTGGCAAATTGCTGGCGTGTCATGTGTGACCTTCTTGCTTCTTTAGGGACCTGATCCCATAATTGTGACGTGCTTCCACTGGCCATATATCTGTCTGTCGTCTGGGATCTGTGTGTAACCAGTCCTTTCAGGACACTTTCTATTGTTGTTCTTTTTTGGTTACATATATGAGTACTTTGGTATGTTGTGCTATTATTGTGTGTGGAGCATTTCTCCACGGGCCTCTGCTGACACTGGACATATATCCAGCTAGCCTAGCCCGGTCAACAAGTGTGAGCCAACTGAACGCAATTCGTACGGGGGCACCTTCTGACAAGTGGGTCGGGTTACTGATGCATAACCGTCATCAATCCATACTACTAACACACACGTTATTCTATCCACATTCTATGTTTGTCTCATCACATAGCGTGTGTTTCTCACTATTTCTAATGGTACTTTACATGGCATTGCCCGATTCCATACTTTCAGAGGCTGACATTTTTGAGACATGTATGCTTGATGTGGAGGACACATCCTTAACCTTCCCTGCTTCGAGTGGATCACACACGCACACGCGCACTTGCATTTCCTAATTGTGGGTTACGCAGGCGCACATGCATATCCGTATTCTGTTTACATATGTTTACTGGGTCTGTGTGGTTACGTGGTCTGTGTTAGTTGTGACTATTCTGGTAACATATCTCTGATCCGGTTGACGGACGTGTGCGGAACGCACTTACACCTTTATACATGTAACAGTCTTTGCGGCATGGACGCATTACGTACACGTTCACATTTATATGTTCTATAGTCGTAATTCAAACGGGACTGCATTCACGTTTGCAGGTTACTGTGACCACTACACGTTAGCTGTTCGGTCTCATTAATATGCATACCCATGGTACTTAGCTACATTTACATATCCCCCCACCCCCCCCCGCACTCACGCACGTCACAGGCATCCATTCTCCTGCTGGGAAAGGTGCGGTACTACATGTTAAACATTCCTTATTCCCTCCCGCTCATGGCCCAGGATGCATATGTCGTGACCGCAGGGATGTTCAGATCACAGGGGCTTATATCCCCTACGCATACAGGCCTTCGATTGTCAGGGTGTTCCTGTGGTGCTTTGGGTTTGGTCTTGTCCGCCCAGTGTACGGAACTGCCCTGACCGTGTACGAATGTTAGATGAGTCACATGGGCACGGTTTGTCCGTGTCTATGATACCATGTCCCCCCCCCATTATTCCTAACCGTGTGCGCTGATTGGCCGGGCATGCCGTTGTAGATCTTGTTATAGTAATTGCACACGGTCTGGTCGAACGGACCTATTTCCATTACTAACCCTCGGTATTTATAACCTGTCTCGCTATATTACATGGGTTTAACATTGCGTGATGGCTTTCACTGAGCCACGGACATGTCCATTGCTTAGTTTGGGCCAGTCCCGCTCTGCTACACACATTTAACATGGCGGAACAGGTTGAACAGCTCAGCAACGGGGACATCGGGCTCTCCGTCGCTGTTTAGTATTGAATCGCTATGTTGACTTTGTTTCACAGAGCGAGACAGTGTCGACATTGGTAACGGACATCTCGCGCAGTACGTCCGCACCGCGGGTGCTATATGTCTGCGTTTGGGCGGACAGGCATTATGCTGTGCCATTATGTCTGGGAATATATGGTTTCTTTCCATAGATGATATGGCATACTAGCAATGACCCGTGTCTGGGTGTGGGTACTGCTGTATTTACCCATGGCAAGAGTGGCCTTAGGTCAAGTGGTGCCCTAGGCAGAAGGACTCCATGGTGCCACCGCCACATCACCCGCTACCCCCATCCTGGTCTACCTACACCAAATAAAGGCTGGAAAGGTGCCCCTAGTAGAGTGGCGCTCTAGGCGGCTGCCTAGTTGGCCTATGCCTAAGGCCAGCTATGTGTGTGGTCCCTCGGGCGTCGGACTCAGGAATGCACCACGTCTGCCGTGGGTATATCTAGCATTACCCACATCCGGGCGTGGTTTATTGCTATGATGTTCCATGTGTACGGACACGTGTGTTTGGACAACCTACAATAGCTTCTGCTATTGGCATACAATGCTGTGGGTGGTGCCGGTTACCATACATATGCCTTTCTCAAAAGCCGAATTCACACTTCTGAACACTACTGTGGTCTCCTTTAAGGCCCCTGAGCCAGTGGTAAACATTACTCAAACTGCTGAATCACGTACATATGCCTTCCACCAGCACCTACAGGACTGCATGGATCAGGCAATCCCATACAAAACTGAGACTCTTTGTACCAAAGCCAAGCATCCAGTCTGGTGGACCCCAGCCATGAACAAGCTCTACAACGACAGGAGGTAGCTACTACAAGATAGAGCGGAATACTTGTAAGGTAAGACACCCTTGCTCATTATATGTGAAGAACTACAAGCTGTCATGAAATCATCCAGGGCAAATTCAACGGAGAAATCAACAAGGACTCGACAGACAATCATAAGGCCTTCTTTAGCTATGTTGGACACCTGGGAGGACACTCCCAGATATGCTCAGACTGGGTTCAGAATGATGTGAAGATGACTGAACCTACACACATTGCCAACATACTGGCTGACAGGTTCGGTGCTAACTTCTCCCCCCCCCACATGGAGAGATATCTATACCAGAGGATTGTAGATCCTGGAACATCTGTAACGCACAGGTGGGAAATGCTCTCTCCAAGGCAGTAAACACAGCATCCATGGGACCAGATGGTGTCCCAGCTGTGTACTCCATGAACTCAATGGGGAATTAAACCCACAGTTAGGACAGCTGTTTAATCTTAGCCTCACCTCAGGATACGTACCCAAGTAGTGGCACAAGGCGACTGTAGTCCCACTTCACAAGGATGGTGCCTCCACTGACCCTGGTAATTACCGTCCCATTAGCTTGACAAGCCTTATCTGCAAAGCCATGGAGAAGGATCATAATGGAACTCATAGATAAAGACATAGGGGACTTGCATACTTTGGATCCAACCCAGTTTGGCTTGGTCAAAGGCAGATCATGCCTTTTAAACTTGGTTGACTTTTTAGGATCAGTCACCAAGGCCATTGATGAGGGTAAAGCAGTCCATACAGCCTACCTCGACCTGGCAAAGGCCTTCGACACAATACCCCCCTCAGGTATCATTGATAAACCCATCAGCTTGAATGTAAATACATACATCGCCAGATGGGTTGCAAACTGGCTAAGTGACAGAACCCACACGGTCATAGTTGCTGGCACAATGTCATACTCACAGCCGGTCACAGGTGGTGTCCCACGGGGCTCAGTCCTGGGTCCACTTTTTCGCATCTACATTTCCAAAGTACAAGCAAACACAGGGGTTATGGCTGACAATGTTTGCAGATGACTGCAAACTGGGTGCCATAGTCGGACACACATCTGACACAGATATCCTTCAGAAGGGCCTCACAGATATGGATAACTGGTGCCAGAGACATGGCCTACAGCTAAATGCCGGGAAATGCATAGTCATACCCTTCAGGAAGAACAAGGTTACCCCTAGCTACCATATAGGTGGCAATCCACTGAGCACAGAGGGAGTTACCAGGGATCTGGGGACCCGGGTTGTCGGTAACCGTTCGTTCGACACACATGTTGCTAACGTAGTTAGGTAGACCTTCTACATTGCCCACCTGATCATGAAGGGATTCACATCTAGATCAGGGGAGGTCATTGTCCCCTTGTACTCATCACTCATTAGACCTATGATTGAGTACAATGCCCCGTTCAGAATGTATCTGACCCGACACCTGCAGCAGCTGGAAAGGCCCCAACAGTTCATCGACAAATGGATGCAGGGTCTCAGGAATATGTGTTATGCTGACCGACTGAAAGGATTCCAGCTCTATTCAGTCGCATACCACTTGCCCAGAGGTGACCTGTGCCTGACATACAAGGCCATGTCGAACCCAGATTTGATGACTATGCTTCACCTAAAGAACCTAGATCCCTCAGAACCACAAGGGCAGGTGACGTACACCTTGACACTGTCATTAATAGAACGGGCTGGAGGGACAGATTCATCACCCAGACACTCACTATGCTGTGGAACAACATCCCAGTACATGTGAGGCAGAGCACCTCGCTGGCCTTGTTTTAGTATTTTGACAAGGATGTCTGAATTGATTTATTTAACTAACCTTCTAAATGAATTTTTACTTTACCACATTGTGAATCTTTACATTTCATTGATATATTTTACATTAGTCATAATCATAAGGTTTATCTCTATATATTATGGTTCATTTATATTACTAGGTGTCTCTAGTTCTTTTAATATATTGGCACAATCCCTAGAACATATATATGTAGCTTATACACTCAGACATTTGGAAAACATTATGTTGGTTCTTCTTTCATATATATACATATATTTTTATTTTTCTATGAAGAATATACTTTTTGAAGCAATGTCTGATTTAATCACTGTGTGGAATCTGTAACCCAAGTAAAGTTTTTTAGCTTGTTTGCCTTTAAGGCATTTCATTAATACTTAGCACATCTAATTTACTGACCAATTAAGGGTTTTAAATGTAGTAGGTTGAACTGCATTGTATGTATTCTGAAGAAGTCTGCTTATGAAGCAGATGAAAAGCACTTCAATAAACTATGGTGACTGCATTTAATTCCTGGTAGGCTCTGAGTGGTCACTGACCGTTTCTACAGTACCTCATTTTTGCTTTGGACTTTCTCAGCTGGTTCTCTGTGTTTTTTGTATGGGGAATGTCAAGTGTAGTCCCTATGTGTATTACCTGTGTAATGCCTTACTGCGACAGTGTAATTCCACCGGGTTTGCAGTTATGGGTGCCATCTTGGTCGTACGCTTGTCCATCCATGAGAATTGCCTACTGGACACTGGTATAGGGCTGTACACATTTCACACATGCATTTAGCATTCTCCGGTGGATGCTTTGCATTATTAGTGGGGAGTAAGGCAGGTGCTACGCCCACATCCCTCCCACGGGGCAGGACAAAGGATTACCTGCCAAATGACACCAAGCCCTGTTTCTACATACCCAGGATCCCTTGACTGCAACAGTCGACAGTACCCATTACACATCCTTCATGTGTGCGGGACTGTGATGTGGACACACTTCTATGGACTCGGAACCCTGGGGATTTCTGTGCATATGTGCTGCATTTCATGGACAGCTATCATCAACATTGAACACGCTTGCGGTGCATATGTGTAGCTGTGACGTGGTCACGACAATCGGTTCACGTGGGTGATGATGGAGGCTGGCACGCATTCCGTACGGGAAAATTTTTGGGTCCTACAATGGACACCAATGTGCATATGTAAAGTGTAGAGCTTGTCGGACTGTGTCCGTGTGGCCAGTGGGTTTGACTGCTGCTGTGTGTTCACCAATCGCGGATGTCTGCTTGACTACCCATAGTGTGTAGTGCTACGGAAACCATGTTTTCCGAGACCGGAACCAAATGGTATACATCCAATGTTGCAGGTTAACAACCGCTTTAATTAATCCCCAGAGGTCCCGGTTGGGAAGTATCGCCACTTTATTGTCGGAACGACACCTCCAGACTAGGTAAATCATGGGCACTTTGGCCCGGTCTTACCGGCCATTTGCAAGTGTAATTAGCAGACACGTGTCAATACATGTATGATAATACATATTGTCATGCCGAAGTTAATCTATGTTATTTGGACAATGGCTTCTGCTATTGACATCCGTTGCTGTGGGTGTTGCCGGTTACCATACACATGGCTTTCTCAAAGGCAGAAGTCACAATTCTGAACACTACTGTGGTCTCCTTTAAGGACCCTGAGCCAGTGATCAATGGTACTGCAGCCACTGCATCACTTACATATGCCATCTACTGGTACCTAGAGGACTGCATGGATCAGGCATTCCCTTACCCAACTGTGGTTCATTGTACCAATGCCAAGCATCCAGTGTGGTGTACCCCAGCCATACACAAGCTGTACAACGAGAGGAGGTGGCTACTACAAGGCGGAGCAGACACCTTGTGAGGTATGACACCCTTGGTCATTATATGTGTAGAGCTACAGGCTGTCATGACATGGTCCGGGGCACGTTCCACAGATATATCTACATGGACCTGGCTGACAATCATACAGCCTTCATTTGCTATGCTGGACACCTGGGAGGTCACTCCCACATATGCTCTGACTGGGTTCACGATGATGTGGAGTTTACTCAACATACACACATTGCCAAAATACGGGCTGACAGGTTCGGTGAGGACATCTCCACACCCTCCCCCCCACATGAAGAGATGTCTGTACCGGTGGTTTGTGGTCCCCGAATGTTCTGTGACGCACGGGTGGGACATGCTCTCTCCAGGGTAGTGAACATAGCATCCATGGGACCAGCTGGTGACCCGACTGTGTACTCCACGATCTCATTGAGGAATTAGACCCACAGTTAGGACAGCTGTTTCTTTGTAGCCTCACCTCGGGTAACGTACCCGGGTTGTGTTGCACGGCGACTGTAGTCCCACGTCACAGGGCCAATGCCTCCACTGACCCTGGTTATTACTGTCCCATTACCATGAGGAGACCTATCTGCAAAGACATGGGAAGGGATCATACTGCGGCTCGTAGATGAAGGCATAGGGGACCTGCATACTTTGCATCCAACATGGTTTGGCTTGGTCAGGGGCGGTTCATGCGTTTAAAGCATGGTTGACGTTTTCGGGACAGTCACCGAGGCCATTGATGGGGGTCTTGCAGTCCATACAGCCTACCTCGACCTGGCAAAGGCCTTCAACACAATACCCCCCTTGGGTATCATTGATAAATCCATCGGCTTGGATGTGAACACGTACATCTCAGGATGGGTTGTAAACTGGCTATGTGACACGGCCCACGAGGTCATAGTTGCTGGCAGCATGTCGGACCTACTGCCTGTCGCAGGTGGTGTCCCACGGGGCTCTTCCCTGGGTCCACTCCTCTTATACATCTACATTTCCACAGTACAGGCACACACAGGGGTGTTATGGGTGACATTGTTTGTAGATGACTGCGAAACGGGTGCCATAGTGGGATGGACATCTGACACGGATATCCTTCAAAGGGGCCTCCCAGATATGCATATCTGCTGTCAGGGACATGGCCTACAGCTAAATGCAAGGTAATGCAACATCATACCTGTCGAGGAGAACTAGGTCACCCCTGTCCAGCATATGGGTGGCAGTCCACTGAGCGCAGGGGTGATTACCAGGGATCAGGGGACAGAGGTTGTCGGTCACCATTCGTTCAACACACACGTTGCTATCGTGGTTCGGTGGGACTTCTACATTGCCCACCTGTTTGTGCAGGGATTCACATCTAGATCAGGGTAGGTCATTGTCTCCTTGTACTCATTACGTGTTACACCTATGATTGGCTACATTGCCCCATTCGGAGGGTATCTGACCCGACACCTACAGCAGCTGGGAAGGCCTCATAGGTTAATTGTCATACAGATGCAGGGTGTCATGGATTTGTGTAATGCTGCCCCACTGTTAGGACCCCTGCTCCATTCGGTCACATACCTCTTGTTCAGTGTTGACCTGTGCCTGACATACGAGGCCATGTCGACCCATATGTCATGTCTATGCTTCACCTACTGTATCTACATCCCTCGGAACCACAAGAGCAGGTGACGTGAACCTTGACACGGTCATTAATAGGATGTGTTTGAGTGACACATACATCACCCAGACACTCACTATGCTGTGGATCTACATCACAGTACATGTGAGGCAGAGATCCTTGCTAGCCTTGTTCGGAGGTATGTTGTCCGTTGGATGGGGGATTGCAGATATAGGCCAGGGATTACATCATTATCACTGCTTGACAGAGGTACGGCAATATCATAAGCATTTTATCTCCGGACCGGAAGGTTGGCAAAGGAATCCTAACTATGGTGTAGGGTTATGGCTGAACTTGGGTAGATAGCCTACCCTGTACCTATGGACCTATGAACCTATATTCATAGTTTGTCCCATTTACACTTGTCTATCCCCTATCCTCTTTCTCATGTGTATATTTCTGTGGCACGTGATTGTCCTCTGTATTACCTGCAGGTATGCTGTCTACAGTACACATACGTCACGGTTGATTACAGTGTATCTGTGTCCCTACCACTGTGATACTGAGGACTACCACACATCCTTCACAACATTACATGCATATGTCCATTCTATTCTTCTTTGGCCTATGGGGGGGTGTTAAGGCAACGGTTACACGTGTCCCTGTTTGTGCACACTTCATGGTGGTGTTTGACCAGCCTCCGTTGCGGTCGTGGGTTTGACGGTAGTGTTGCTGTGTGTTTGGCATGTGTTTTCATTGCCGGTACATCTGTGGGAGGTGTGGTTGGCACATGTTCCTCTTTGCAGGGAGCCCCATCCTGGGGTTTTGTGTCACGCATCTGCACTTGGCACGTGCCATATGTCCTGTGCTATTCCCACAGTCGTGTATGCCTTCATGCATTACTACTGCGTGTTACTGGCTGTTTGTATGTGGTACACATGGTGATTGTGGTGGTTGGCTTGACCTATTCCCATGCTAGGACATACACATCTGTCAATTAAGTTGTTTAAATCAGACTGTAACACTCATTAGGCTTTTCAAAATGACAGTCAATAACACAGGAAGCTCAGTTTCACAACGTTTTAATAGTGTGCACCAGGAGGCAAATAACTATGCAGTACAAGTATAGAGTTTTGTCTGACTCTATACAAGAAACAGCTGTATGAGTATTGTGTTTACAATCAGCTTTTGCCCACCTTAATGATGTGGTCAGTCACAGGGCATTTACATCACTATAGTCCACAATATTGTATTCCTACAATGGTGCTAAGGTAATACTTATTAAATGTTTTCCCATGAGAATAGCACAGCCTTGCAAGGCACCTAGTCAATTAGAATGTCCTTCTGTAAATTCTGCTCTGTCAAGGTTCCAAGCCTGTTCGGATACAATAGTCAGTTCATTTCCTACTAGGTTCCTTTGTCTCTCTGGTGAGCAGCTGTACTCTATCTTCGATAGAGCTCACAAGGCCATCCTCCTCAGTGGAAGGATGAAAGATATGCATGTACATACATTTATTATTCTCTAACCCAGCAGATAATTAATGCTGAATGACATACGCCTGCTGAACTGGTTACTGCCAGGGTCAGGGTTCGATCACACTGCAGCTACACTACAGGCAATTACATCATGATAAGTTCTACTGCCATATTGTAAAATAGAATAATATGCATTATACACTATTTGCTTCTAAGCTAGCACATCATATATGTTTAGATATATATTTTTCTAACATTCTCCCTCCTTTGATTGCTTTTATTCTATCCAGAAACATATACAACATTATTTCATTCCCTAGCCTCTTCCTCTCTGGAACTTTTAACTAGGCAAGTCATTTGTTGTACATTTCAGAAAGGATTTCATTTGGTATTAACAAATCCCACTCCAGGTCTTGATACATAGTCTCGGTTACAGATACGTCAACAGAGTCCCTGACTAATACTTTCATACAAGGTATCCCGCAACAGACACATGCTCCCAATATGAGCAGAACAACACAAATGGCAATCAAGATATTCAGTATGAGTGAACCCCATCCACCAAATGGTTTCTGGAAATAGTTCGTCAGTGGGTTTGGGCCTGGTTCCGCCATGGCTGATACCTGCTGTATTACCTCTAGGTGGTCGTTGATATCATGCTAATTATGTGGTATTTACACACAGCAGTCTTCTTTGATAAGCACGCACGTACCACTTCTCGCCGCCAGGGTGCAGTCGTGAGCCATTACATTTTGTGGCACAACAGTTCTCATTGCATTCAGTTCATCAGTCACAAGTTCGGGAGCGGAAAAGTCGCATTGCTCATTACTTCGAGAGGTTTTGACAACTTCCTCAGTTCCCTGATTGATTTCACTGCTCCATAAGCTGGGATTGTTACAGCCCAGGATATAACACTGTCACTCAAGTCCATATGAGTCAATTTTCCTTTATCTCTTGCAGAAGAATGATTTTTCCAAACAGCTTCCATTTCACCCACTGGATTAGTAGGTTTCTCGACTGAGTTCCCAGTTCTTCGAGCTATATCTCTTACATTTCGTTTCGTACCCAGAGGCAATTCTGCAGTATGTCATATGGCTGGAGCCAGATAACCCAAAAACAACTGCCGGACCAATTCTCAGGTAACCATTGATATGCTTTTTCCCACAAACAAAATAACAATATTCTACTTTACTACTGATGCGGGTTAACTCTGCATGTAACATTTTCCTGTCTATAACAGACAACTGTTTATACAATTCAGGATGTTTCTGCACATCTTTCCACGTTGTTCTCATTAAGCTTAAATACAAATCATGAATGGTGCTACAACTAGTACTGTGATCTTTGGCTGTTATATGACATTTGTAAGACACAGTTATGTTACAATTACTCCCACCAACTTGGACTGTATCATGTTTATGAAAACAAACAATTCCTTTTTGTGTAACAGGTAAGTACAGTGCCACTTTGTCCTGTGATCTCACAGAACCTGTATCAAAAGGTAGGCATTCACAAGTCTCAATCTATCCCCAAGGGGACAGCATACATCGAAAGTCCTCCATATGATGTAGGTATGGCAGTACAAACCCAGCAATTTGAAATGTTCATAGTCTGTACATGCACACGCGTCATGGCTAGGTATGTGTTGAGGTTTGGATGCCAATCTGTGGCCAGTTCATCACGTCTCACTATTTGTATCTGTGTAGTGATATGCAGGAAAGATCCCAGCAAAAGTAAAGTCACCACAAACATGGTTAATAGGTGTATGATCAGTAGAACAGTAAACCAATGTCTTTGGGGTTGCTTTGTATTGTTATACACTCTGCCCCGGGTGATTCTGTCTCTATGGTACATCGGCTACAACATGTAAATCAGACTGGATATTCTTTACCGGTTTGAAAAGGGTCAGGTGAACCCAGGACGACCTTTCCGCAACCTTTACTGCAGTAGGCGTTGCCAACAGTACCTGGTACGGACCTTCCCACGTTGGTCTCGTCTGGTTACTTGTTTGGATAACAGTCAACCACACCCAGGATACTGGAGTCAGCTCTGCGTCCGGCTTCGCTTGTTCTTTATCTGAAAAAGAGTTTAACTGCAAAACAGTGTTATTGGTTAACAATCCTCTCATGTAACTGGCTAATGAGCCATCGACCTCCAGCTCTGCAGGCATGACAGCTTTCCACTGTGGCACATACTATGCCATTCCAAATACTACTTCAAAGGGGGTCAAACCCTTTACATTTGGAACTGTTGTCATGCTCAGCAATGCTAGAGGTAGACAGCAAATCCAATTCGTCTGGGTGTCACTCATCAACCTCCTCAACTTATTTCTCGAAATCCCATTGTACCTCGCCACCAGTCATGCTGACTGTGGGTTGTACGTGCAATGATTATTCAAGGAAATCCCAAATAATCCCCCAGGTTGCTAGATTGTCTGGTTCACAAAATGTGTTCTATTGTCACTGTAGCTTCTTTCCGGTATGCCAGATCTAGGAATACTTTATTTTACTGGGACCTTTGCCGCTGTTGCTGCATCCGGATTCCTGGTTGGAAATGCTTCTACCCATTTTGAAAACATATCTATAATCACTAAACAGTATTTCTTCCCTTCACATTTATTCAGCTGTATAAACACCATACAAATAGTATGGAACGGATATGGTGGTGTAGGGAAACTCACTCGCTTTGGTTGCAATGCTCCCTGTGCATGATGTTTACTGCAAATATGACACGCTGCTCAAAATGTTTGTATGTGGTTCCTAATTCCGTATGTTAGGAATATTCTGTTAACCAACTGTACCATCCCCCCTGTTGAGACATGGCTCTACCCATGGCTCAACAAAGCCGCATATCTGAATACATTAGACGTTGATATTGGCTTTCTCACTTTGCAGATGTACAGTCCGTCTTCAAGGATTGCTCCTCGTCTTACCCACGTCTGCTTTTCTGCTTTCGTAGTTGATGTTTGCATTGTTTCTAACATTTCTAAATCTAGAATCTCTGAGGATTGTCATTCCTCATTCAAAAAGACACTTTCTGAGTGTGAGGCTGCTTGTTTTGCAGCTGCATCAGCTCGTGCATTACCTTTCGTAATCTTATCCTGTTGCTTTGTATGAGCTGCACATTTACAATTAGCTACTTTAGTAGGTAACTGAATGGTATCTAATAAATTCAAGATCAATTGCGCATGATTAATCGGTTTACCAGTGGATGTTATCATTCCGCTATTCTTCCACGGCTGCGCATAAACATGCACTGTAGAGACAGCATACTGACTATCGGTATATATGTCCACACATCTGTTTTTCGCTAGAGTGCAAGCACGTGTTAAAGCTATCAATTCAGCTGCTTGAGCAGACAAGTTATGCTGCAGGGGTTGGGCTTCTACAATCTCAATATCAATAACTACTGCATAACCTACTTGATTCTTTCCTGTAGGACTCTTTCTACATGATCCGTACACATAAACTGTCACCTCTGCATCATCTAAGGGTATATCAGTAATATCCTGTCTGGGTAAAGTTATTTGCTCCATTTCCTGTAGGCAACTGTGTGGTGTGCCATACACAGGTGTCGGACGTGACATTGATGGGTTTAATGTTGTACAACGTTCAATCACCATATGAGGTTGACTCAGGGGTATGGTCAAACAAGAAAGATGTCTAGCACGGGTCAGGAATGCTATTTTCTCTTGCAGCAAAATTATTGCAACTGCATGAGGCACTCTCACAGTGAGAGGGTGGAATAATACCATTGATGCCGAGGCCTGTACTGCCATGGCTGCTGCAACAACTGCCTGTACACAATGTGGCAATGACCATGCCACTGGGTCCAACTGCGATGAGTAGTAAGCTATGGGGCGTTGCTTACTTCCATGCTGTTGCGTCAAGACTGACGTCATATATCCCTGCTTACAATCTACAGTCTGAAAACATCTGTTATGATTATTCGGGAGACCTAAAACAGATGTTGAAGCTATCAATCGTTTTAGTCTGCAGAAAGCTGTTTCTGCTACTGGAATCCAGTGTAGTATATCTTGTGCTGCCATAGGTGTATTAAAGATTAAAGCAGACAATAGAGCCGATTCAAAAGCATAGTTTGGTAACCAGCTTCGTTAAAAGTTAGTCAGCCCAGGAAGGACATCATTTCCTTCTTGGTAGTTGGCTTGGGTGCTTGTGAAATTGCTGCCTTCCTATCTTCATCTAATGTTCTACCCTCCTTGGATACCACATATCCCAGGTACTTGACCTGTATTCTCCGAAGTTGCAATTTATGCTTGTTTAATTTATGTCCCTGTTCTGCTGAATATTTCAATAATGCTATTGTATCTTCCCTACATTGCTGCTGGGTAGGGGCCGCAAGCAGGATATCATCCACATAAAGTAGAACTTGACTGCCCCCGGGTGGAGTAAACCCCGGCATGTTGCTAGCCATCTCCTGTGCGAATATCGTTGGACTTTCACAGTATCCCTGCGATAGCCGGGTATGGCTGTATCTGTTACCCTGAATGTAAATGCAAAACAATATGGACTATCTGGATGTATAGGTATTGAAAAGGAAGCATAGCTTATATGTACCACGGTAAGATACTTCTGTTGTGGGTTCATAGCATTCAATATAGTGTGTGGGTCTGGCACCATCGGTACCCTAGGTATTATTGCATGATTTACAGCTTGTAAATCCTGTACCATCCGCCATTCCCCGTTTGCTTTTCTATCAGGAGATATAGGGGTATTGCATGGTGAATAGTGATTACTTTGTGAATGGGGAATTCCCTCTGTGACTTTCCGGATATCTTCCGGTGTCCACGGTCTATACACTGAGGGAGTTGGGTCCTGGCCTTCCTGTGCTGCCTGAGGGTTCGGTACTTCAATTAATTGACAGATTTCCTCACTCTGTTCTAGTGACTCTCTTCTTAGTTGAGTGTCCCTAGGTGTTTTACGTGTTCGGGATGTGGTTTCAATAGCTTCTCTTACAATTGGTCGTCGTGATACCTCTGTTGCCACAGGATAACGTGGGGGGGACTAGCCTGCCCTCCCGCTTCATATCCTGGATGTGGTATCGGAGGGGGTGGAGGGGGGGGCCGTCGCTACTACTGTATTATTATCTTCTTTGTCTACGTATGATGCTTTCACATTTTTAGTCTTCTGTTCCCTTCAGTTCACTACCTCAATCCACCTATGTGCTTGAGGGATACCCAATTGTCGCTGTTTTTTAGCCTGCACAACATCTGCGTCACATTTTAAGTGATTCCAATGTTTCACTAATGATATTTTGTCTAATATACCATCAATGTCATATTTATTACCCCATTTTGCAGAATATCTCACATTATGTGCTCTCTGCAATTGCATATACT
This sequence comes from Protopterus annectens, assembly GCF_019279795.1. Lineage (NCBI taxonomy): Eukaryota > Metazoa > Chordata > Ceratodontiformes > Protopteridae > Protopterus > Protopterus annectens. Next base: position 638,266,642 of record NC_056734.1, on the reverse strand, counting down.
TCGCATCACCCGTCTAACGCGGATCTCACGATCTCTTAGTGCACTAATCTCCCATGTCTTCTAAACGACTGTTACGTAACCCTTCTCTCGTACCACGTGGTATCTCCTTCCCTGTATCCACTGTAGTGTCTACAATGACTATTTACTCTACTCTGTGTTCCCCTGATCTATGTCCAAATGTAAAACTACTTGGATTGGTCTTCGACCTGCTATCACAACTGTTAACAGAAACACAATGTAGCCTGGTCCCTGATCTACAACAGAGACAAAGAGGCAAACTCTCCTTACCTGAGCCTCCCATTTATGACAGCACGTTTTCTTCATGGGATCCAGTTTTCCGCTTTTCAGCCACAGATCAGACAGTGGACAGCCTCTTTACACACAACAATTCAGTCGGAGGTCTTTTCACTCAAGAAGAACCATTTAGGCAACTTCTCCTGCGCAGATGTCTAACCACCCATGCACTGTGACCTGTAGCTTACCAAGGGAATTCTGGCTAAGAAGGACCACAATGTCAAATAAGTTGTTAAAACCAGACTGTAGAAATCAGTAGGCTTTTCTAAATGACAGTCAATAACACAGGAAGCTCAGGTTCACAACGTTTTAGTAGTGTACACCGGGAGGCAAAAAACTATACAGTACAAGTATAAGAGTTTTGTCTGACTCTATACAGGAAGCAATTTGTTTATATAGTGTTTACAATCAACTTTTGCCCACCTTACTGACGTGGTCAGTCACAGGGCATTTCCATCACTATGGTCCGCAATATTCTATTCATACGAGGGTGCTGAGGTAATGCTTTTAAAATGTTTTCCCATGAGAATAACACAGCCTTGCAAGGCACCTGGTCAATTACAGTGTCCTTCTGTAATTGTTGCTCTTTCAAGGACCCTGGACTGTTCCGATACAATAGTCAGTTCATTTCTTAATACGTTCCTTTGTCTCTCTGGTAAGGAGTTGTACTCTATCTTCGATAGAGCTCACAAGGCCATCCTCCTCAGTGGAAGGGAGGAAGATATACATGTACATACATTTATTTTTCTGTAACCCAGCAGATAATTAATGCTGAGAGACATAAGCCTGCTGAACTGGTTACTGCCAGGGTCAGCGTTCGATCACACTGCAGCTAAGCTTCACCAATTACATGCATGATCATTTCTACTGCCATATTGTACAGTACAATTCCATGCATTATATAGTATTTTGCTTCTAAACTGGCACTTCATATGTGTTTCTATATATATTTTTCTAACAACATCCATCCGGCCATATGCATGTTGTTCCGTCCTTTACCTTGGCCGTGGGTGTTTGGCCGTCCGGAAACGCTACTCTCCACATGTGATGTCCCACCTTCCCCTTCTGTGCCTGTGGCACCCTGTTAGGACGTCCTGTTTGGTAGGCACATGTTCCGCTATATGTGTTTGACTTGTCTGCATAGCTAATCATCGGTACGGTGGTTCAACATCCCGACTTGTCCACATGTGTACAGTTATGTGCACCGTGGCGTGTGCAAGCCTATAGGGTTTGGACGGGTCCATACCACATGCGGGATGTACACATTCTGCCGACACATTCACATGCAGCCATTTGTATATCTGTACCTGAGGTGGGTTGGTGACATGTGGGGTACATATTTGCCCACGTGGCACTGACTAAGACAATACTTCTTACCACATTTCAGGTATGCCCATTGTGTGTAGGTGTGTAGCTGCGCAAGGCTGCTAGCTGGCTTGGGTGCACGGTCGTACATGGGTGGGAGTTACATGCTATAATGGGGCTATTGTGTATTACATTTGCATGCATGGGTTCTGCTTCTGGATATTACGCATAGACATACGCCGTCCTGTGTATGCGACGAACACGTTGCTGGGTGTGGTACATGTTGCTATGCACATGTTTGCCTGAGTTTAGAGTATCTTGGTTCCTTCCTGTTATTATGTCGACACGGCTACCCGGCTGTGTACTCTCACTACTGCTTGTGACCATTATGGTTGCCACCTTTTCCAATGCCCATAGTGGGACATCTTTTGTGGAAACATCGGATTTTGCAGGACAACACATACCCACAACAAGTCGAGATGACAGAACTTCACTTTTTTGCCATAATATATGCTTATTCTCATAGCATTTGGGTTCCTTATTCTGTTTCTTATGCCATGTATGTGTTTCATATACAAAATATATGTTTTATGCTACTATTAGAGGTATATTGAGGGAATATTTTTGTCTGGAAATCTCAGGTCATTTGCCATTTTTCGATTTTTGGCGGGACACAACTGTCAAATGAGGGACTGTCCATAGCAAAGTGGGACAGTTGGTAACCCTGGTGACCATGCCCATGTCGCTACTAGGGTTGCCACCTTTTCAAATGGCCAAGGTGGGACATTTTCGGGACTCACATCAGATTTTACAGGCCGACACATACCCACGGTCAGTACAAAGCATAGAACTTAACTTGTTTGCCTAAATAAAAGCTTATTCTTGTAGCAGTTTAGTTGCTTATTCTGTTTCTTGTGACATTTAGGTATTTTAGTTACGGAAATAACTATTTAATGCAACTATTACATAAAATATGGGACATAATTATGTCCTACAATCTTAGGACATTTGCCGTTTTTAATATTTTTTATCGGGACACAACTGCCCATAGAGAGACTGCCCCTCGCAAAGTGGGACAGGTGGTAACCTTAGTCGCTATTCCTATGTCGGTGCGGCACGCTGACATGCTACGGTACACCTTCTCTGGGTATGCCCACTGACAGTGCATTGCGGGACGAACACGGTATTACGCGTATCCTTTGTTCCTTGGACGGGTACACTTAGGGCTTCGTGGGTTGTGTTTGCTTCTCCGTTTTGTTGGGACGGGTACTATGTTGCATACTCTGCGTGCGTTTCATTCTGCACGGGCTCTGGCTGGTGCCATTACTATTATGGGCGGACTGTGGCAGTCAGCACTTTAGGTTGCTCATCGCCTGCCGGCTTAGCCACGCCTCCAGACGCATCCTACTTGGGCTCGCTCACGTACACTACACACGTGTCTGTGGTTGCGGCGCGCACTCATTACTATGCATATGGCGCTACTACCGACTATTCACTGCACCGCCGGCGCAGGCCTTACACCGGCCTTGCGCCGAGCTTCATGAATCCCGGGGTATATGTGTATATATATATATATATATATATATATATATATATATATATATATATATATATATATATATATATATATATATATATATATATATATATATATATAGGTCTATATTATGTCAAACTCACAGTAGTTTGAACTTTGTAATATCGAACACAAAAGTCCGAAATATGAAAATAGTGAGGCCATGGCACACCGATTGTTTTCCACAGGGAAAAAAAATGGTGGGCCGTTTTTGAGGCTTTGCTGTTTCCTCCACTGTGGTGCGATCTTGGAGTTGGTATATTTAAGTAGTGGGGGTGTGGGGAGTGGGGGGAGCAAAGCCCCCCACTTTAGTTTCAGTTTAAAGTGTAAGTGTTTTTTTTTTGTAATGTGACAGCAATTTTTTTTCCCCTGGGAAAAAATCGCTGTTCTGTGTTTTCGTAATTACTGGGTTTCGAACTTCATGGTTCAATATTACAACGTTCAAACTCCTGTGAGTTCGACATTGTAATATAGACCCATATATATATATATATATATATATATATATATATATATATATATATATATATATATATATATATATATATATATATATATATATATATATATATATTATACACATGTATATGTATACATATATATTGGTTTACTGTTGAAAGCTTGAAACTGCATATGTCGACTGGCCATATGGTCGACCCAAAATCCTGAATCCGTAATGTCAAAAATGCAGCCAGATCAAAAATGAATACATCAATACCTGTTGTTCAATGTATTTCACATAGCAGCAGGGTACATCAGTAAACCGTGCTATGAGCTTACCAGGGCAAGCCCTCCTACACCCCCCCACACCCTCTGCAAATTATATATACCAACTCTATGATCACACTACAGTGATTTCTGTGCACAATGCCAAACTCATATAATTGAACTACACTACCTATTCATTGTAGTGTAGTTGATGTAATTTGAGTCAGCATTCTGCCCATTCGAACACTGCCTTTTGACCACATGCTGGTCAACAGCAGTCACTTTAAATATTCAGTTGTAAACACACATATATATATATAGATATATATATATATCTATATATCTATATATATATATATATATATATATATATATATATATATATAGAGAGAGAGAGAGAGAGAGAAAGATAACTATAGATATAACTATAGATGCATATATAGTATGAGTAGGGGTACTTGGCCAGGCCTAGAGCCTAGCCTGGATAGTGGAGGAGCATAGCCAGTGATTAATAAAGTGTTCTTTTAACTGTAGCTTGAACTTGTGGCTGTCTGTGTTGTTTAGGATGACTTAGGATAACAGATTCCAGGTTCTAGAAATTTTGTTAGCATACAGAGAATCACCATATCTGTTGTGAAATTTAGCAACCTTTAGCAGCGGTTTAGCAGATGATTAAAAAGTCCTAAGGTTTGTAATTGATTGAATTAGGTATTTTATAGCTGGGCAGTTATC